>NW_011494629.1:6122304-6123111 GCF_000754665.1 Bison bison bison
GAATAAGATGGAAAGCCCAGAAATAAACCCATGCACCTATGAGTACCTTATTTTTGACAAAGGAGGCAAGACTATACAATGGGGCAAAGACAGCCTCTTCAATAAATGGTGCTTGGAAAACTGAACAGCTACATGTAAAAGGATGAAATTAGAATACTTCCTAATACCATACACAAAGATAAACTCAAAATGGATTAAAGACCTAAATGTAAGACCAGAAACTATAAAACCCTTAGAGGAAAACATAGGCAGAACACTCGATGACATAAATCAAAGCAAGATCCTCTATGACCCACCTCCTAGAGTAATGGAAATAAAAACAAAAGTAAACAAGTGGGACCTGATCAAACTTACAAGTTTTTGCACAGCAAAGGAAACTATAAGCAAGGTGAAAAGACAACCCTCAGAGTGGGAGAAAATAGCAAATGAAACAACCAACAGAAGATTAATTTCCAAAATATACAAGCAGCTCATACAACTCAATACCAGAAAAACAAACAACCCAATCTAAAAGTGGGAAAAAGACCTAAACAGGCATTTCTCCAAAGAAGATGTACAGGTGGCTAACAAACACATGAAATGATGCTCAATATCACTCATTATTCGACCAATACAAATCAAAACTACAATGAGATATCACCTCACACCAGTGAGGTGAATGGCCCTCATCAAAAAGTCTACAAACAGTAAATGCAGGAGAGGGTGTGGAGAAAAGGGAATGCTCTTGCACTGTTGGTGGGAATGTAAACTGATACAGCCACTATGGAAGATGGTACAGAAATTCCTTAAAAAACTAGGAATAAAACC
>NW_011494629.1:6123211-6143409 GCF_000754665.1 Bison bison bison
CGTTCAGTTCAGTCACTCAGTCATGTCCAACTCTTTGCAACCCCATGAAGTGCAGCACGCCAGGCCTCCCCGTCCATCACCAGCTCCCGGAGTTTACCCAAACTCATGTCCATTGAGTCAGTGATGACATCCAACCATCCCATCCTCTGTTGTCCCCTTCTCCTCCTGCCTTCAATCTTTCCCAACATCAGGGTCTTTTCAAATTAGTTAGCTCTTCGCATCAGGTGGCCAAAGTATTGGAGTTTCAGCTTCAACATCAGTCCTTCCAATGAACACTCAGGACTGATCTCCTTTAGGATGGACTGGTTGGATCTCCTTGCAGTCCAAGGGACTCTCAAGAGTCTTCTCCAACACCACACTTCAAAAGCATCAATTCTTCAGCACTCAGCTTTCTTTATAGTCCAACTCTCACATCCATACATGACTACTGGAAAAACCATAGCCTTGACTAGATGGACCTTTGTTGACAAAGTAATGTCTCTGCTTTTTAATATTCTATCTACGTTGGTCATAACTTTCCTTCCAAGGAGTAAGCGTCTTTCAATTTCATGGCTGCAGTCACCATCTGCTGTGATTTTGGAGCCCAGAAAAATAAAGTCAGCCACTGTTTCCACTGTTTCCCTATCTATCTACCATAAAGTGATGGGACCAGATGCCATGATCTTAGTTTTCTGAACGTTGAGATTTTAGCCAACTTTTTCACTCTCCTCTTTCACTTTCATCAAGAGGCTCTTTAGTTCTTCTTCACTTTCTGCCATAAGGGTGGTGTCATCTGCATATCTGAGGTTATTGATATTTCTCCCAGCAATCTTGATTTCAGCTTGTGCTTCATCCAGCCCAGTGTTTCTTATGATGTACTCTGCATATAAATTAAATAAGCAGGGTGACAATATACACCACCATATGACCCAGCAATTCCACTCCTAGGCATGTACCCTGAGGAAACCAAAATGGAAAAAGATACATGTATCCCACTGTTCATTGCAGCACTATTTACAGTAGCTAGAGCATGGAAGCAACCTTGATGTCCATTGACAGATGAATGGATAAAGAACTTGTGGTACATATACACAATTTAAGTCAGTTCTATTGAGGCGGATGAACCGAGAACCTATTATACAGAGTAAAGTGAGTCAGAAAGAGAAAGATAAATATCGTATTCTAACACATATGTACGGAATCTAGAGGAATGATACTGAAGAACTTATTTACAGGGCACCAGTGGAGAAACAGACATCGAGAATAGACTTATGGACATGGGGAGAGGGGAGGTGAGGGTGAGATGTATGGAAAGAATAACATGGAAACTTACACAACCATATGTAAAATAGATAGCCAATGGGAATTTGCTGTATGGCTCGGGAAACTCAAACAGGGGCTCTGTATCAACCTAGAGGTGTGGGGTGGGGAGGGAGAAGGGAGGGAGGTTCAAAAGGGAGGAGATATATGTATACCTATGACTGATTCATGTTGAGGTTTGACAGAAAACAAAAAAATTCTGTAAAGCAATTATCCTTCAATAAAAGAATAAATTTAAGAAAACAGTAAAAAAAAAAAAAAAACAGAATAAGAAAATTGGCATAAAGCCTGTCTTCCATGACTCTGGCCCATTTATTGTCACCGTAGTCCACCCACATATCACACCAAAGCGAATGCGCGTGATAGACTCAGTTTGGATTTGCATGTCATCATCTCCTAAGGCAGGAACTGTGAGAAAAAATAATTCTAACACTCACTGTGGGTTGATGAGAGACAGGTGGAATGAATGTGTCAAAATATAAATGCAGGATTTGGAATATTTGCAAGTTTCCAGGAGGAAATTCATATTAGAGTGGGATGGTTGGTAAATGAAAGTTGAATATAATAAGTGGTCTGACAGCCATGAGCTGCAAGTCATCTCAGTAACTCGGTCAATATGCATCAAAGAGATTACTATAGGTTTTATAGAGAGAGAAGTTTGGGCCATAAACCTACAGAAAGCATTAGTGGCTGATGCCAGAAGTAAACAAAGAGTCTGTGACTTGAAGGGACAAGATCACTTCCAAGACACTGAGTCTGAAAATAAAACTCTTTTTACTAAAAATAAAATAAGAGGCTCAGGGAGGAATCAAGGTAGTGTTGCCAAAAAGAATGAAATATGGTGACTCCTAGAAAGGGAGAGAGTGGCATTCATGATGCAATTTCATTTTTGCTGGAGCAGGAGACAACAGTTTACAAAGCATTCCAGTGAAAGTGAACACTAAAGTGGTTCAGCATGGGAGACACAGAGCCTCTGACTTCTAGGTCCCTCTACCCCATCTCTGGTTTCTTTTCTCCTCTGATTTTGGAGCACATCCAAGGAAAAAGCAGTGTGTGAGACTTGGCATTGATATATTCCTGCTAATTGATTGTGTCATAGCCACATTCATTTTTTCCTTTCAGTAATATATCCTGAGTGTTGCCATGTACATTTTTCAGCTCTGAGAATACAAAGAAGAAAAAATATATCCCTGCCATCAAGCCCATGCTACTCTGGAGGGAAAAAATGGTTTATTACATTAGAGGCCAGAGCCCTGGACACGTGTCCTAGATGGACTCCAAATAGCAAAGCCAGTAAGGCAAGAAAAGACAGATCAAGAAATGGGTATGCAATTGGGTAGGGGAGCGGGATATTGAAAAACGAAGAAAGCTGAAGACAAAGTAGAACAGAAGAGGTCAAAAAGAGCTGGTCTGGGGTATCCCTAGGATGGTCATCTAGTTGACAGAATGAGGGAAGGCTAAGTGGATTGCCAACCCCAGGCTAATGTGGGCAGCAGGTCTCAACACCTAGTAATACTGGCCTCAGGAAGGTACTCAGTACTATTTATTTATTAAAAGAATAGCTGAATAAAAGGTAATACTCTTCTGTGATTTTTGTGCCCTTGTGTTTGGGAGGCCAGAAAACAGACACATGAAAAGATAAACATTCTTTATGAATGGGATTGGAGGTAAACATGTTCTGTCTACAGCCAGACACTGAGCCAACACAGCACAAGTAATACTTCACCTACGCACAAACTCAATGGCATAACTTTGGAAAGATGCCAGCAAAGCTCTCTCTGGTGAGCCCCTAACAGGGACTGGGTCCTGGGCAACTCAGGCAGTCACCACATAGGAGGGCTCCTCCCACCAGTCCTGCTTAGGCGGATGGAAGCAAGTTGCTCTGATCACCAATGGCAGTGTTAGAAATAACCAGAATGGCAGTCCATTTGCCTACCAAAAATAAATAAATAAATACAATGATTTTAAAAGCAGTAGCAAAAATTGCTATTTTTCTCAATCTGGAGAGATAGACTCCTAAGAATCTGTGGGATTCAACTTAACTGGAGGTTTTTCAAAAGTCACTGTATGTCTCTCATTTCATCCCTGCCAGTAATAACAATGTCTTAAAGATTCTGATTTTAGAACCCACTTAAAACACAAACACTTCCTTAAAAGGATTGATAAACACTAATCTCTTATCTCCTAACAAAATGTTACCACTGGCTGAATGCTTGTATTCTGGTTGGGTCAACCCAATGCTTGGGTCTCTGGTTTTAAGTATCATGTAAAGAAATATATTATAAAAAATATGGTAGTGACTCACAGAACTTAAGGACAGGAGTGCGACTGGGTCAGAGAAGGATGCATTAGAAGCTTGCAGAACTCTCTCTTCTCGCTTCTCTCTTTTGTACTCAAACACGTCTTCACTTTTTCTCTCTTCCTAGATCTACTTCCTCTGAATCTCTAGCCAGACCAAGGGCAAAGATGGTTATCCCACAACATCTTAGCTTGTATCTGCTCTTCCTAAGAGATACCTGATCTGTTCATTCCAATTTCAAATTACTGAGAGAAGGAATGTGATTAAAACCATTTTAGATGAACTGTCCTCCTCTAATCTGGTCACCTCCAGCCAGGGGCAAGTTACATGACATAAACATGGCTGTTGAATATCCTTCTGTGGAAGGGGGTAGGGAAAGCATGATTCCCAAGTCTGATATTTTATTGCCAGTCCCAGCAAATGAAGCAAATTTCTATGCTAATCATGCAAAAATTTCCAGACACCTGGCTCTGGGTAATTGTTGTCCTATCGTATGGTAATAGGAGAATGCTGGCTTACAGAGAGGATAAAGATAAATCTTGGCAGCTTAATGATATTGCTGCATCCTACCTTCCTCTACATCCTTGGAAAAAATTAAAATCTGCAGATTACTGGATGAGATCCTAAAGTTAAATGCCTGCACACTCCTTGGATGTGATGTTTGTTGTAAGTAAGAATGACTACAGCAAAAATGTTTCAGGAAAGTTTCTTGCACTGAGCACTATTTTACTACTGTTGCCAGAAAACCGATGTGATTAATTACATCATGAAGATCCATGGAGATTATACAGTCAGGGCTATTTTGATGTTCTTTCTCATGAACTTCAATCTCCTTTAAGCTAGTAAGACACAATTTGAGGGAAAGCATTTTTTTTTCATCCTTAAGAACTGAAAAGATAGAAACGGTTAAAAAGAATCATAGCAATTGTTTCTCTTTCTAAATCTAGCTTTAGCCTTTTCCGAAGAAGGAGCTCTATGATAAAGTTGCATGTGAGACAGCACAAACATTTCTCAACATTTTTTATCACCTGTGTTTATATATATCTTTTAAATTAATTTATTTACTTGACTGTGCTGGGTCTTTGTTGCTGCACGGGATTTCTCTAGATGTGGTGAATGGGGGCTACTTTTCGTTGTGGTGTGTAGTCTTCTCATTGAGGTGGCTTCTCTTGATGCAAAACATGAGCTCTAGGGCATGCGGGCTTCAGTAGTTGCAGCTTATGGGCTCTAGAGCGCTGGCTCAGTAGTTGTGGTACAGGGGCTCAGTTTCTCTGTGGTGTGGAATCTTTCCAGACCAGGGATCAAACCTGTGTTCCCTGCATTGGCAGGTGGATTCTTAACCACTGAACCATCAGAGAAGTCCTATGTATATGTATTTTAAAATCATGTAGTTCCTTATTGCCCACTGAGTTTCAGCAGGAAGCTGGCAGTGAAGTCACACTGCAGAGGCTCTTGGGAGATTCTTTGGGCCACAGAAAAAAAGTTAACATGTCAGCCATAATATGTCTCCTGTTTCCCATCAGTATTTGTTTCCATTATGCAGAGAAACTGATAGCTCAATATATTTTCCTGGGTGAATTAAAAGAGGAACAGACATTAGCAAATAGTTGTACTGATTGAAATGTACTCAGAAAAAGCTCATGATCAATGAACTGTGGAATTTTTCACTTGCAAATAGGAATATTTTGCAAAGATAAAACATATATAGGAGGAATTCCAAGCACTACACAATTTTTCTCCTACATTAATAATGAATGAATAAGAAATGAAACTTGCTTCTTTAAAATTTCAATTAATTTATTTTTTTTAATTGGAGGCTAATTACTTTATAATGTTGTGGTGGTTTTGGCCATACATTGACAGGAATCAGCCATGGGTGTACATATGTCCCCATCCTGAACCCACCATCCATGTCCTTCTTATCCCGTTCCTCAGGGTTGTCCCAGTGCACCGGCTTTGAGTGCCCTGTCAAAACTGGCTTTTGATGAGATAATTATGGCAAAATATTAATTTGTGGCTTGTTCTTAGTGCTGTAGGAGTGAATAAGGAAGAGTTGTCTTTTCCCATCTCAATAAGTCTTTGTGTTCTGCCTTTTACCTCCCTGGCCTAAGAATGGCTTTTGTGTTGGGAAACTGGAAGTTTAAGGCAACTGGAAATCAGCTCCCTGACAGCTAGGGAGGATAATGGGTGATGGGAGAATAGGTGTAGCAGCGACGTGGAAGCAGAGCTGGCCCAAGCAATAAGAAGCATGGGAGTCTTACCCTAAAGGGGGGCATCTCAGGGACAGAAGGTCAGGTTAGCTTGTGGATGTGAGGGCTGAGGAATATTTCAGAAGGAACAACATATGCAAAGATCCTGTAGCAGACAGATACATAGTACATCCAAGGAACCTAGAGAAGAGAGGAGGAAAAAAGTAGGAAGGCAGCTCTGAGTGACAGGGAGGGGCCAGGGTCTCATACCTTGTGTTAAGAGATTTTGGTCTTTTTCCTGAGAGCAATGAAAAACCATTGAAGAGTTTTAAGCAGGGGAGTAATGTTAGTATACCTTGTTAGTATGACCAACCTAGATAGCATATTAAAAAGGAGAGACATTACTTTACCAACAAGGTCCATCTAGTCAAAGCTATGGTTTTTCTAGTAGTCATGTATTGATGTGAGAATTGGAGTATAAAGAAAGCTGAGCGCCAAAGAATTGATGCTTTTGAACTGTGGTGTTGGAGAAGACTCTTGAGAGTCCCTTGGACTGCAAGGAGATCCAACCTGTCAATCCTAAAGGAGATCAGTCCTGAATATTCATTGGAAGGACTGATGCTGAAGCTGAAACTCCAATACTTTGGTCACCTGATGCGAAGAACCAACTCACTGGAAAAGACCTTGATGCTGGGAAAGATCGAAAGCAGGCGGAGAAAGGGATGACAGAGAATGAGATGGTTAGATGGCATTAACCGATGCGAAGGACATGAATTTGAGTAGGCTCTGGGAGTTGGTGATGGACAGGGAAGACTGGCGTGCTGCATGCAGTCCATAGGGTCACAAAGAGTCGAACACCACTGAGTGACTGCACTGAACTGAATGCAATCACATTTGCCTTAAGGCATTTTATGCTTACACCCGTGCTATAAGGTAAGCACAACGGTAGCCTCATGGAACTAGCTTGAGGGAAGTTTAGCAACGCTGTATTCTCCATCAACCACCCCCCATAAACATGCATTCTTATTAGACAAAAACAAAACCGAACAGCATGCTTACTGTGGAAATGCAGCTTCTAGACAGTCCTTAAGCACTCCTTTCTGGCACCCCTAGACCTGGAACTGCCACTACATGTGTGATATTATTATCATTCTCCAAGATGAAGAGATCAAAGATCAGAGAGATTAGCTACCTTGTCCAAGACCAGACAGCTAGCCAATTTCAGAGTGAGGATGGGATCAAATCTGCAGCAGTTGTGGTTCATGCTCCCCCTGGGAGAACACCTGCAGGTAGCCCCCCACATGCCCGCTTGGATGGTCCCCTGCAGACAGTTTCCTCAGATGCCCACAGACCTCTTGCCTATCTCTGCACGAGGGCCTTCTCTGGCCAGGAAATTCAGTTGACCTGTGCACAGAAATTTAACCTCCTAGAAGTGACTGTCAGTGAGGACAAGAGCTGGGGAAAAAAATGCCCAGCTTCCTTGTCCTCCCTCAAATCCTTCTGAGGTCTGCTTCACAAGTATCACAGAGGGTCCCCAGCAGCTCACAACTGGATCTTTAATTTACCCCTTGTTGGTGTCCCTCCTTTCCCTAACTCTCCCTCAGTGCCCCCTGGAATCAACTTCTATATAAGTTACTTGCACCTAACTCCTTGTCTCAGGGTCTGCTTTGGGGGGAACCCAAATCAAGACAGCTTTTAACCAATGCAGTCTACTAAATCTCTTAATCTTGTTTGGAGAATTTCCCCCCAATTCCCTTGTTATGAGATCAATTTAATGGGTACATGGCCCTGTACCAAAGGGTACAAAGGAACCATTATGGCATCTATTTTGTTCATTACTTTGGGCAGAAGGTGACAACTCTAAAGAGGGAATGAATAAATGATGCAAAGAGAAAGATGACAGTTTCGTGTGTAGGTGGCTCTATTCGGGGGTGTGATGGAGCAATAGCACTCACTTTCTAATATATTGCTCTACACTCTGGTTCCAGGATATTAAATGTCTCCATCAGGGAAAGTAATGTCATGCCATTAAGAATTAATAATATACACTCTTGGGCGACATTACCCTATTAATTCTGATTCTATCTCAGTTGAACACAAATGCTGTTCAGTGTTTGGATGATTTATCAAGATATGAAGTAAAGCTTGCCAAATCTCTAGCTATAGTCATAAATAATTGCACCATCTTTTAGTCCACATTTTCTGTTTAAAAGGCTGTATATTGGCAAACTAGTCATGGATGGAGTTTAGGCCTCAAATTCTATTTAGGGCACAAACTCTAATCTTTAAAAGTGGCATACGTTGCATGACTTTTCTAAAAGTATAAGTCCAATGACATGATACAGAATCCTACATGAATCTTTCATAAGATTTGCAAATCTGTTTTTCTTTTCTAACCATCCTAAGAGGAAATGCCAGATGGTTTGGCATTAGCTATGCCAGTTTTCAGGAAGGAGTAGAGTTTACTTCACAGTTGATCGAAGACACTGACTATTCCAGTCCTGGATTTCCACTGGTTTCTGAGCTTTGTTGAAACAAAGCCCATGGCTTTAATTAGAATAGAATTTGTGTAATTCTGTGATGAACACACAGAAGTCTAGAATGTCCCAGCATATTGCCACCATGCCTCATGTGCTGAGGTCGTAGGGTTCTGAGGGGTTCTCATGCAAGCCAAGGAGTTCAACTCACTAGAATTCTCTGGACACGGGGACAGGTTTTTGGAGGCAATTGGAAGTGGAGGAAAATGGTTGTCAACTCAAACTGCTCCCAAATAGCAATGGGAAGAGAGTCTCTGAAATATGTAGTGTTCTGTGCACACTTGGATTACTTGCAATCATAATAGGGAGACTTCTATGATCATATTATATTCTAGCTGGCTCGAAGTCATGACAAAGTCATTGCATGAAAGGCGGGGTAAGACAAAGGCACAAAGTCACAGGTTCGGTGGTTGGGAATCAAGTCTGTGTGCTGTGCGTGCATGTTCAGTCGTGTCCAACTCTTTGTGACCCCAGGGATTGTAGCCCGCCAGGCTCCTCAGTCCATGGGTATTCTCCAGGCAAGAATACTGAAGTGGGTTGCCATTTCCCTCTCCAGGGGATCTTCCTGATCCAGGGATCAAACCTGTGTCTCCTGCACTGGCAGGCGGATTCTTACCACTCAGCCACCTGGGAAGCCTATCATTCTATCTAACCTCTCCTAAATATGCCTAAACATTTGAGACAAGAAGTAGTGATGGAAGGAAGAGGGACAGAGACAATTCATGAGGATGCTTGAGCTATAGATGGATTGAAAGGAAAGATTATCTGTTGATATCATACTCAACTGATTGACATTTCCAAGAAAGAAACTACAACTGATCATGGCTCAAATTTCAAAACAACCGAAGAAGAATATAAAGCTGTCCTGGGTGATGAAAAACCACGTAGGTGACAATATGCCCCAGCAAATCAATATGAAAGGAGGAGTGGGGCCTCCCTTGGCAGTCCAGTGGTTCAGACTGCCCTCCCAAGGCAAAGGGTATGGGTTCAATCCCTGGTTGGGGAACTAAGATCCCACATGCTGCAGGGTGCAGCCAAAAAAAGAGAGAGAGGAAAAGGAGAAGCAAAACAGGGCTTGGATAGGCAGTTGGACTGTCACCTCTAACTGAACACACAAATAGCTCTATCTTGATGAAAAACATAATTTTTACATTGTTGCAGACCCCCAAGATTAGCAAGTAACGTACCTCAACTTACATTACCCTTACCATAAACTTCTTTTGGTATTTTCTTGACAATGTCCTCAAGCTTTCAATAGTCACAAAAACAATCTCCCCTCCTTTGTGAAGCTGCCTGAGAAGCAACACCCCCCCACCTTTCCTCTCAACCTACATGACATCACAATTATCATTTGCTATTTTTTAACAGCTTTATCAAGGGATAACTGGCATATAATAAACTTCACATATTTAAAGTGGAAATTTTGACATTTTTGACCTTGTGTCCACCTGTGACATCATAGTATTTCCCTGGACATTTTTTTCTTGTCCTTTGTAATCCTTTTGTCACACTCCTCACTCTCCCTTGGCAACCACTGATCTTTTTCTGTCACTATAAGTTTTAGTGTATGTTTTCTAGAATGTCATCTAAGTGGAATCCTGTGATATGCACTTGGCCTGGCTTCTTTGACCACATAATTATTTTGAGATTCATCCATGTTGTAGTGTGTATCAGTAGTTCATTCCAACTGCTCAGTAAAATCCTACTGCATGGATATACCACAATCTGCTTATCTATTCACCTGTTGATAGACATTTGGATTGTTTCTAGTTTTGGTTACTAAAGATAAAGTTGTTACAAATATTTATGTGTCTTTGTGTGGACATAAGCTTTTTATGTCTCTTGGGTAAATACCTAGGAATAGAATGCCAAGATCATATGTTTAACTTTTTAAGGAATTGCTCACCTGGTTTCTAAAGTGGTTTATACCGTATTAAATGCCACCAAAAGTGCATATGTATAGGAGTTCTAGTTTCTCCACACCCTTGTCAACACTTGGTATGGTCAGTCTTTCTAATTTTAGCCATTTCAGTAAATTAGTAGTGGTATCATGTTGTGATTTTAATTTACATTGGCAGTGGCACCCCACTCCAGTACTCTTGCCTGGAAAATCCCGTGGATGGAGGAACCTGGAAGGCTGCAGTCCATGGGGTCACTGAGGGTCGGATATGACTGAGCGTCCTCACTTTCACTTTTCACTTTCATGCATTGGAGAAGGAAATGGCAACCCACTCCAGTGTTCTTGCCTGAAGAGTCCCAGGGACGGGGGAGCCGGGTGGGCTACCATCTATGGGGTCGCACAGAGTCGGACACGACTGAAGTGACAGCAGCAGCAGCAGCAGCAACGACATTGAACACCTTTTTATGTGCATATTTTCTCTCTGTGTATGTTCACTGGTGAAGTATCTGTTCAAATCTTTTGCCCATTTTCTATTTGGTTGTTTTCTTATTACTGAGTTTTCAGAATACTTTATAAATTCTGTGTGTAAATTTTTATCATATATATGCATTGAAAATATTTCTCTAGTATATGACTTGTCTTTTCTTTATTTTAAAGTATTTTTCTTACAGCATAAGTTCTTAATTGTAGTAAAGTCTAATTTGTCAAAGTTTTCTTTTATGGATCGTTCTTTTCAGGTTATATCTAAGAAATCTTTGTTTAGTCCATGGTTACAAAGATTTTTTCCAATATGTCTTCTTCTGGGAGCTTTATAATTTCAGGTTTTACATTTAGGTCTATGATACCTGGGAAGTTAATTTTTGTAAAGAGTGTGAGATATGAGTTGAAATTTTTTTTTTTTTTCTCATGTGGATATTCAATTGTTTCAGCATTCTAAATGAATTCCTGAGTGATCTTGAGTCTGTTGATCTGTGGGGCCATACTTTGAATTGCACTTTGAATATGCAAGTGAAAAAAAGAGGAAATTCTTTTTAAAATATCTATTTATTTATCTGGCTCCTCCAGTCTTAGTAGCTGCACGTGGGATTTTCAGTTGCAGCGTGTGAAGTCGTAGTTGCAGCATGTGGTATCTAGTTCCCCAACCAGAGTTTGAACCTAGATGGCTTGCATTGGGAGCTCAGAGTCTTGGCCACTGCACCACCAAGGGAAGTCCTAAAATTCTTGATTCTTGAAAAAAAAAAAAAATTAAAAGAAGAAATTCCAATCATAATATATTACTTGGCTCTGCAGTGAGTATACACACAATTGTATTAATATTAATCCACTCAGGTGTTACTGGGTGGTTTTAAGCAACAGTTCTGAAGGCTGGCAAATCCAAGAACCAGGGAAGATAGAAAGAACTGTGGTTTCTCGTTCTCCTCTTATAAGGGCATTAATCTCATTATGGGAACCTCACCCTCATGGCTTCAGCTAAAACTAATTACTTCCCCCAAAGTCCCATTTCCCTCAGTGATAATATCTCTGAGGATTAAGATTTTAACATATCAATTCGTGGGGTAGGAGGGAGATGCCATTCAGTCCTTGGCAATGGGTCATAGTGATGGAAGCATTTGATTATTGATTTATGTAAAAGTACTAATAAAACTAGAAAGGGAGAATGAGAATAGTGGGGAAAAAATAAGTATGTATCAATAGAAGCTCAATACATAATGCCCAAAATTGATAACTCAAAAAATAACAGTATAAGGCTATTTTAATGATATGAAGCTTAGCTACAGGGCTGGTGGCCTCTAACTACTGTTGGTTTTAAAGAGTGAATAGATCTATGGTTCAGGAGGGGGTGTGGCAGAAGCCAGCCATTTTTCATCATCAGCCTTTTAGTATTATTTTACTTTAAAATAAAATAAAAATATGTGTTATTTTGCTTAAAGTGAAAATTAATTAGATTTGAAAATACAAGTATTCTTTACAGAGTTTGATGTTTTTGAATAAACTTAGACCTTTTTTAGTTTAATGTTCTAGTGAAGGGCAGAGCTGGATAAGGCTTTTCAGGATACTTAAACCAACTAAATATGGAAAATAGGCCTTTAATTAATTATTAACTCATCTAACTATTGGAATTATAAGCACCACATAGACCCAAGAATAAGGCTGCCAGGTTTAGCAAATAAAAATAAGTATGATAATTGATGCTTTTGAACTGTTGTGTTGGAGAAGACTCATGAGAGGCCCTTGGACTGCAAGGAGATCAAACCAGTCAATTCTAAAGGAAATCAATCCTGAATATTCATTGGAAGGACTGATGCTGAAACTGAAGCTCCAATACTTAGGTCACCTCATGCAAAGAGTCGACTCATTAGAAAAGACTCTGATGCTGGGAAATACTGAAGGCAGGAGAAGGGGACGACAGAGGATGAGATGGTTGGATGGCATCACCGACTCAATGGACATGAGTTTGAGCAAGCTCCAGAAGATGGTGGAGGACAAGGGAAGCCTGGCATGCTTCAGTCTATGGGGTTGCAAAGAGTTGGACACAACTGAGCAACCGAGCAGCAATAAATGTCCCATGCAGTGTTTGAGACATACTTATCCTAAAGTATTACTTGTTTATCTGAAATTCAAATTTCACTTGACTTCTTACATTTTATCTAACAACTCTATCCAAGAGACACATTATTCATAAAAATTGCTAGAATGGAGCACACTGGGGGTGGGAGGTGGGAGATTTTTCATTTACTCACCCTGCTTTGTGGCAGCCCAGTGTTGATTCCAGCGTATTTCTGGAGGTGCTGCTGCTGCTAAGTCTCTTCATTCATGTCTGACTCTGTGTGACTGCATAGACAGCCACCCGCCAGGTGACCCCATCCCTGGGATTCTCCAGGGAGAACACTGGATGGGTTGCCATTTCCTTCTCCAATGCATGAAAGTGAAAAGTGAAGCCGTTCAGTTGTGTCCGACTCTTAACAACCTCATGGACTGCAGCCCACCAGGCTCCTCCGTCCATGGGATTTCCCAGGCAAGACAGAGCCTGTTATTGCAGTACTTTAATTTTTTTTTAATCCACTCAAGTCCTCTGAGTCTGCATAACCAGTTATAGCACTTGCATGTGCTCAGTCATGTCTGACTCTTTGCAACTCCATGGACCCTAGCCTGCCAGGCTCCTCTATCCATGGGATTCTCCAGGCAAGAATACTGGAGTGAGTTGCCATTTCCTCCTCCAGGGGATCTTCCCAACTCAGGGATCAAACCTGTGTCTCCTGCATTGGCAGGTAGATACTTTCCTACCGAGCCGCCTGGGAAGCCCTATGCAAATGCAAAACTTACACAGCATACGCACTTGTAACAGGAAATGCTTGAGTCGCAGTCCTTAAAAGTGAATGTTGGCCCCTGGAAGGATAACATTTTCTGAGGGCTAAGAAAGAAAGTGGTTAGAAATGAAGTAAATGTACATTTCTCTTACTTTTTACTTCATCCGAAATGTGCAGTGTTACAGGCATTTAAAGCAGGAGAGACTTAGGTCTATGGTTTCACATTTAATATCTAGTCATGATGTTATGCTGGATTCTCTTCTGTAAATGTAAAAAGAATTAGAAGTTATTATGAGAAATTTTAAATATATACAGAAGTAAAGAAAATGAACCTCCACACGTCCATCATCCCAGCAATGATAACTCATGGCTGATCTTCGTTTGTTTCAATTCCTATTCTTTATCCCTCTCTAGTTATTGTGAAGGAGAAGGCAATGGCAACCCACTTCAGTACTCTTGCATGGAAAATCCCGTGGATGGAGGAGCCTGGTAGGCTGCAGTCCATGGGGTCGAGAAGAGTCGGACATGACTGAGAGACTTTGCTTTCACTTTTCACTTTCATGCATTGGGGAAGGAAATGGCAACCCACTCCAGTGTTCTTGCCTGGAGAATCCCAGGGACGGGGGAGCCTGGTGGGCTGCCGTCTGTGGGGTCGCACAGAGTCAGACACAACTGAAGCGACTTAACAGCAGCAGCAGCAGCAGTTATTGTGAAGCAAATTCCAGACATCATCTAATTCTATCTCTAAATATTTCAGTATGTATTTCTGACATACAAGGACTCTCCCTTATAAACATATCCACAATACCCTCATCTCACACACACTCCTAAATCAACGAAAATTCTGAAAAAGACATTTTAAATAATATTTGCTAGATGAAATAGAAATGATCTCACAGGATTTTAGCCAACACACTCCTTTCTGGTATTAATTAAACAATGTGGACAAGTTTAAATGCCATTCAGGTACCACTTCAGAGGAGGTAAATTCAAACACTCCAATCAGGTATTAAAGTAGCTTGTCTTTTTAATATTCAAAGAAATATACTATTGTTCAATCACTCCTTGATCCAGCAGATATCCATTGAATACCTATTGCGCTAAGCACAGGACACAAAGATCAACACATTTGCCTTGAGGCATTGTGGAACATGCAAGCTTATATACAAGCACGTGTGATACAAAGCAGAAGGAATTAGCGACAAATAAAGGCACAAGGGAGAACTAGCTGTTGAAAAGGGTTCTAAAGGATGTGTGTGCTTATTCTAAAGTAGCCGAGGCTGGCTTTTCACTGGAGGAATCAGCAGGAAGAAAGGCATAAAGAAGACAAAATCTCCTAAATTATTCATTCTTTAACAACAAAGACTGGGTCTTACACATCTTTGCAAATCTCCTGCCCTGGCCTGTGACACCTAGCACAGTGCCCGACACGCATGGACATTTATTGAAGAGATGAACGTAAAATTCACTTTTTACCCCAGTGATTAACAATATTAATTCTCAGTCATTCCTAAAATGCCTGTGTTATACTGCATTATACATGAAGACCATGCCACACAACCCCTTCCACCCCCACGAGGAAGAGGTAAGCTTTGCGTTATTTTATGAGGGCAAATGTTTAATTGCCCTGAATATTTTCAGAAAGATGCTGCCTCCCTTTATGTACTAGTTTCTTTCATGTGGCCCAAGCATATCATGGGTGAATTCTTGCTGATCTCCTTTATTAGTTTAAAGGATGATTGAACCATCAGTGGGTCTCCCCCTCCCCCCACCCTGTTATTGTGACCTGCCCATTAGCCTTCTAATGAGCAGATATGAAATTTGCTTTACTGACCATTTTCTCTGAAAATAAAAGCCAGAGTGAAGCTTTGCTAACCACATGATTGAAATTTATTGCCACTGAAAGGATTGTGTGTAGGCGGGGAGGAGGGGGTTTGGATTGGGCTCTAAATTAAAACTTAAAGAGCTCTCTGTAATCATTACAAGGACTGTAGTGTCCTGAGTAAAATTTAATCCTATCTGTTCCATAGGAGAGAAGGTCTGCATATTTACCAGCTGGCCAGCAGTGCAGTAAATTTATACCGAGTTATTTTCCATATCATTTTGTTTATTTATATAGACCCGATTAGACCCTTTCAAAGGCTTAACTTAGTGTGGCTGCTGCAGACAGCTAGCTTACACCAAGCCTTTCTTGGCAAGACTTGAAAGCGAACTGTAAATGGTGTAAACAATTGTATGTGATTATACACTGCCAAATACTGTGCATCTGGGAAGACAAACAAAACTTATTAAACAGACAACAAATAGTCGAGGTAAATATCAAATATGTTAACTCTACAAAACACAGGGCTGGATCTCGTCAAAGTCTTATTAACTCAGCACAGCTGGATTAGAATAAAAAGCACCATTTAGACTTAAAAGCAGGGGATCCCCAAGTTAGAAAGTCTGGATTCTGTTCCTGTCTCCATCACTAATTCACTAAGTGACACTGATTATTACTTTGATTTTTGTTTGAGTTTTCCCAACAATGGCAAAGGGATTTCAGGGCTGCTCCTGAGAGCATAGGAGAATGTTCACCATATGACTTCCCTGGAAGACACTAAAGAGAATTGCTGTCTGGTCACCTCCTAATATCCTGCGATCTCCAGGAGGTCTATGTCCCCCTCGAAAGTAAGTCAGCCTAAGTAAAAATTGGTGAAAGAGATGACGTTCTCAAGTTAGGTCAATTCCGTGGCCATGGCAGGCTTTGGAGATAGGCAGCAGTGCGTGCGTGCTAAGTCACTTCAGTCGTGTCCAACTCTTTGTGACTCTATGGACTATAACCCACCAGAATCCTCTGACCTTGGGATTCTCCAGACAAGAATACTGGAGTGGGTTGCCATGCCCTCCTCTAGGGCATATTCCAGACCCAGGAATTGAACCTGTGTCTCTTGCATCTTCTGCGTTGGTAGGCAGATTTTTTACCACTGCATCACCTGGGAAGCTCTATCTTTTTATAAGGAGGCAAAATCTGTCCCAGGAGCGATAAGCAGCTATCTGCTTCCCTGGTGACTCAGCTGGTAAAGAATCTGCCTGCAATGTGCGAGACCTGGGTTCAATCCCTGGGTTGGGAAGATCCCCTGGAGAAGGGGAAGGCTACCCACTCCAGTATTCTGGCCTGGAGAACTCCATGGACTATATAGTCCATGGGGTTGCAAAGAGTCGGCAACGACTGAGCGACTTTCACATCCATCTTACTGGCCAGACTCGGCAATATGTCTACCCTTCCATTCCTTTCTGCCTCCCATGAATGAGGGGTAGAAAGGAATGGGATTCCACAACTGGCTTAGATTTATAACCTTTCATCTATTGAGGTGGTGGAGGGGCCTACCTTCTCTAAGGGCAATAGAGAGGGAGACGTGGAGAGGAGAAGACCATGCCAACCCCAGAGTAGGTACTCACGAAGGACACTTGTTCCAACCGCTCTAACATCAGAGGTGTTTGGAACCATACAAGTTTATGGTTGATGGTTGGTATCTTTGGGTGTTTTTAATAGAACTTGCTTTAAAAGCAAAGCATTGTCAGTGACTTTTTCAACCTCATTTTATCTACCCTTGTTCCTTTCCTGTCTCATGTCCTGAAATGTTGTTTATCTCACAACCCAGGGTTCCCACTATTCTCTAGATCAGAAATGTTCAACTCAGCTGCACATGAAAGTGAAAAGAAAGTGTTAGTTGCTCAGTTGTGTCTGGCTCTTTGTGACTGCATGGACTGTAGCCCTCAGGCTCCTCTGTTCATGGAATTCTCCAGGCAAGAATGCTGGAGTAGGTAGACATTTCCTTTTCCAGGGGGTCTTCCCAATCCAGGGATAGAACCTGGGTCCCCTGCATTGCAGGAGGATTCTTTATCATCTCAGCCACCCAGGAAGCCCATAAGAATCATCTAAAGAGATTTTTTAGAATCCTGCTCTCCAGCCTTGCACTCCTAGGATCTCTGAGGGTGGAACAGACACATCAGTATTTTTTAAGTCCCCTGGGTACACCCTCACAGAGAGGCACTGAACTAATATCCCAAATGGCTAATCATCATTTAAAGTGGCGGTGCTCCTTTATCTTGGAGATGCACTTGAGTCGCCTGTGGTGATTTTAAGTCTCACATTTGCCTAGGTTACATAATCTAAATATATCCTAAATGTAACTCTCTTCTTCTCTACTGCTTCTATCTTAATTCATGCCACTAGCATCTCTATCTTCTACTTTTGCAACAATATCTCTGTTTCCATGGCACCTAGAGTGAGCTTCTGGAGCTTAAATTTGATGGTTTATCATCCTGCTGGAAATCCTTAATGCTTAGAATACAATCCAAGGCCCTGACTACGGCCACTCAGCCCTAAGTGACTAGTCCTGCCTCTTCCTCCGCAGCCTCCTTGTCTCCCTCTGTAGGATTTGCTTCCCAGCCTCGTACTGTGTCTCTGACATGCCCAGCTGGGTCTCACCCCTGGGCCTATGCCCTTGCTGCTCCCTCTGTCTAGCACCCTTCCTCCCAGATATACACATGGCTTTGCTCCCTTCATTCAGGATTTTATCCCTTGTGAAATACCTTTCCTTTACTATATGTATCTCAAATAACACCTCCCTTCTTTTTGTCTCCTTACCCTGCTATATTCTCTTTTATAGCTTTTGCCACTACCAGAAACCAAATTACTTGCTAGTTTATTTACCCAGTGCCCATTTTCTCCTAGAAAACAAAATATGAGGGGTGGGATTTTGTTTGGTTTGAGTATAATCCAATCTCTGGAATAGTGCCTGGAACATAATATGTACTCAATATACAGTGAATGAATAAATGAATGAGTAAATATCCCTTACTTTCATTTTACTCTCATTGTCAAATGTATCACAATTATGAAGCTATCACAGAAAAAGCCTATTGAGATCACACAGGTTTCTCAAATAAAGCAACCCATATATGCATTTTTGGTCTCTTTTATTTGACTTCCTTTAATTTGAAACCTGAGTTTCTCACCAGCTCAGAAAATATTGGATCACATAAAACATCAGTAAGATTTATTTTTATTGGAAAAGGTGATTGCTCCAAGTTAGGGCTGTCTGATTTAGCAACTAAAAATATAAGCTGTCAAGTTAAATTTGAATTTCAGATAAACAACAAATAAATGGACATACACTACAAAATTACTCGTTTGCTTACCAGAAATTTTAATCTGACTGGGTGCCCCATAGTTTATGAAAGTGAAAGTGCTAGTTACTCAGTCCTGTCCGACTCTGCAACCCCATGGCCTGTAGCAGATTCTTTACCATCTGAGCTACCAGGGAAGCCCATCTTGTATTTTATCTGACAACCTAAATCCAAACTGCAGTGGAATTTACTTTAATACAGGAGCAAGTATGAAGTCAGATGACCTGGTTTTGAATTGGAGCTCTGCCATTTATTGAGTATGTGAACTTGTGTTGTTGCTCAGTCGCTTCAGTCATGTCAGACTCTTTGCAACCCTGTGGACTGTAGCCTGCCAGGCTCCTCTGTCCATGGGATTTTCCCTGGCAAGAATACTGGAGCAGGTTGCCATTTCCTCCTCCAGGGGATCTTCCCAACCCAGAGATCGAACCCACATCTCCTGTGTTGGCAGGTGAATTCTTTACTACTGAGCCACCTGGAAGCACTATGTGAATTTGGAGAGGTTATTTAAATTTGTCAAGCTGTCGTTTTTCCATATCTAAAATGGTGATAATAATATTTATTTTATGTGATTATTTGAAGATTAAAATTTAAAGCTATCTAAATCACTTAGTTTAGCACCTGGCCTACTATGATCACAAATGATATTACTATCATCACTGTTATCATATGTAAAGTCATCAACTATCTGAGATTTATCCAGGACTGAGGGCTTTCCTCAGTTATAGGACTCTCAGTGATAAAACTGGAAAAGTTCCAAGCAAAGTGGGAAAGTTGGTCATCTTGGTAGCTACTTAGAAAAAATTTAGTACAGCTATACTAGTGCACTTACTTTAAGCTTTAAGTAATACACAAGGATTATTTTCTATCCATTAACAAAAAAGGTCTGGTTGCAATGGAAAAATTTTAAGGTTCTATTTCAAAAAGCAAATTTGTTCTTTTATTCTAGACACATTTAGATCTCCATTACTGGAAAGAGGTGTGTTTGAGTTGTATATATTTAGAAAACCACTTAAGTGGCACTGTTAAAGATTGATTAATACACTTTTAAAACATTAACAATCAAAATGGACCTTTGACTGCCAAACAGTTCTGTGCATTTATAGTTCAGTCTTTTGTACTCTGCATCAAAAAAGGCTGTTAAGGAACAACTTGTTTCACAGATGAGATGGTGCTAATTTATGCAAATGTTCAGTACAATGATTGGAGCAGCAAAATTCAAAGAGGTTATATCTTAAACCTCTTAGGCAAGGGAAGTGACTAGGATGCTATCTAAAACTCTCTGTGGGCTTCCCAGGTGGCTCAGTGGTAAAGAACCCACCTGCCAATGCAAGAGATTTGGGTTTGGTCCCTGGGTCGGGGAGACACCCTGGAGATACTGCAGCCCACTCCAGTATTCTTGCCTAGGAAATCCCATGCTGCTGCTAAGTCGCTTCAGTCGTGTCTGACTCTGTGCGACCCCATAGATGGCAGCCCACCAGGCTCCCCCGTCCC
>NW_011494629.1:6143589-6170073 GCF_000754665.1 Bison bison bison
CACCACCACCACCAAAAACCCTCTGCAATGGTTAAGTCTCTCAAATAGGTGCTTTCTGTGAGCTGTTACTTGATAATAGAGTTGAATTAGGAGAGGAATGCCTCCCCTTGACAGTGACCAGGAGTAACAGTATGTATTGAATTTCCTCTTTTAAAGTTAGTTTTATTAGACAAAGCACAAAAGACTTGGTTAAGGATTAGACATCTCCAAGAAAAAGAAATGCAAAAAAGGCAAAATGATTGTCTCAGGAGGCCTTACAAATAGCTGCGAAAAGAGGCTAAAGGCAAAGGAGAAAAGGAAAGATATACCCATCTGAATGCAGATTTCCAAAAAATAGCAATGAGAGAAAATAAAGCCTTCCTCAGTTATCAATGCAAAGAAATAAAGGAAAACAATAGAATGGGAAAGACTAGAAATCTCTTCAAGAAAATTAGAGATACGAAGGGAACATTTCATGCAAAGATGGACACAATAAAGGACAGAAACAGCATGGACCTAACAGAAGCAGAAGATATTAAGAAGAGGTGGCAAGAATACACAGAAGAACTATACAAAAAAGATCTCAATGACCCAGATAACCACAATAGTGTGATCACTCACCTAGAGCCAGACATCCTGGAATGCAAAGTCAAGTGGGCCCTAGGAAGCATCACTATGAACAAAGCTAGTGGATGGTGATGGAATTCCAGTTGAGCTATTTCAAATCCTAAAAGATGCTGCTGCTAAAGTGCTGCATTCAATATGCCAGAAAATTTGGAAAACTCAGCAGTGGCCACAGGACTAGAAAAGGTCAGTTTTCATTCCAACCCCAAAGAAAGGCAATGCCAAAGAATATACAAACTCTTGCACAATTGCACTCATCTCACATGCTAGCAAAGTTGTACTCGAAATCCTCCAAGCAAGGCTTCAACAGTACGTGAACCAAGAACTTCCAGGTTCTCAGAAGTTGGATTTAGAAAAGGCAGAGGAAGCAGAGATCAAATTCCCAGCATCTGTTGGATCATAGAAAAGGCAAGAGAGTTCCAGAAAAACATCTACTTCTGCTTTATTGACTATGCCAAAGCCTTTGACTGTGTGGATCACAACAAACTGGAAAATTCTGAAAGAGATGGGAATAGCAGACCACCTAACCTGCCTCCTGAGAAATGTGTATGCAGGTCAAGAAGCAACAGTTAGAACTGGTTCAAAACTGGAAAAGGAGTACATCAAAGCTGTATATTGTCACCCTGCTTATTTAACTTATATGCAGAGTACATCTTACAAAATGCCAGAGTGGATGAAGGACAAGCTGGAATCAAGATTGCCGGGAGAAATATCAATAACCTCAGATATGCAGATGACACCACTCTTACGGCATAAAGAGAAGAGAAACTAAAGAGCCTCTTGATGAAAGTGAAAGAGGAGAGTGAAAAAAAGCTGGCTTAAAACTCAACATTCAAAAAACTAAGATCATGGCATCTGGTCCCATCACTTCATGGCAAATGATGGAGAAACAATGGAAACAGTGACAGACTGTTTTTTTTTGGGGGGGGGGCGCCCTCCAAAATCACTGCAAATGGTGTCCGTGTCCATGAAGTTAAAAGACACTCCTAGGAAGAAAAGCTAGACAGCTTTTCTTGACCAACCTAGACAGCATATTAAAAAGCAGGGATATTACTTTGCCAACAAAGGTTTGTCTAGTCAAAGGTATGATTTTTCCTTTAGTCATGTATGGATGTGAGAGTTGGACCATAAAGAAAATTGAGCGCCTAAGAATTGACGCTTTTGAACTGTGATGTTGGAGAAGACTCTTGACAGTCGTTTGGACTGCAAGGAGATCAAACCAGTCAATCCTAAAGCAAATCAGTCCTGAATATTCATCGGAAGGACTAATGCTGAAGCTGAAGCCTCAATACTTTGGCCATCTGATTGAAAAAATTGACTCATTGGGAAAGACCCTGATGCTGGGAAGGATTGAAGGCAGGAGGAGAAGGGGATGACAGAGGATGAGATGGTTGGATGGCATCACACTGACTCAATGGACATGAGTCTGAGCAGGCTCTGGGAGTTGGTGATGAAAAGGGAAGGCTGGCATGCTGCAGTCAATGGGGTTGTAAAGAGTTGGACATGACTGAGCAACTGAACTGAAGAATTAGACATTACCTCAGTGATGTAGTGGTAAGGGTTTTATCAACAGAAGGTGAGGAGCAGGAAGAAGGGGAGAAAGGAAGAGACAAGCCCCAAATAAGCAACATCCTCATCTTATAATGGAGGGAGTTGCTGGAAGAGAAACTAGAGATTCAAGCATATTATTCATTTTATAGTAATATTTGAGTATATTATTTATAATAACAAATATTACCCATAGAAGAGCTAATAATTATCATCTAACTCTCGAGCACTAGAAAAAGTGGAAGAGATGGGATAAACAAAAGCAAGCTAAGACATCATCTTTCCTACCAGATTTAGTAAATAGACCAGAGTTAAGTCAAGAAATTGAGAAACAGGCATAAAAGATAGAGATGAGGTAGAAACCACTAGAAGAACTAAACAGAGAACTTTTATTGTTTTTAATGATAGAACAAGTCAGGAGAGCTGAAGACAGCTGAAGACAACTGATTTCATTGGGAGCTGCCCTGCTTGACTTACTATCACATCCACAGAGCACCTTGATAAAAAAAAAAAAAAAAATCAATATAAGATGGTACCATTGCAGTACAAAGGTATGTTCATACTGTTCTCTTTTGGCAAAAGTATGCAGGATTCTCAGTATTGTTTGTTTGGTGAGCTTTCAAACAATTGAGTTAGAGTTGTTTACACTTACTTAGTGTTTTAGGGGCCTTAGAAATTGTTGCAGGAAGGGGGACCCCTTCCAGGGCCCGAAACTGGACTCTTGTCTAACACTTGGAAATGAATTGTCTGAGGAGACACATGTGCTGACAAAGCAAGATATTTTATTAGGAAAGCGCACCCAGGTGGAGAGCAGCAGGGTAAGGGAACCCAGGAGAACAATTCTATCACATGGCTTGCAGTCTCGGGTTTTATGGTGATGGGATTAGTTTCTGGGTTGTCCTTAGCCAATCATTCTGACTCAGAGTCCTTCCTGGTGGCGCATGCCTTGTTCAGCCAAGATGGATGCCAGAGAGAAGGATTCTGGGAGGTAGTCAGACAAGTAGTGTCTCCTTTTGAACTTTCCCGAATTCTTCCTGTCGGTGGAGGCTTATTAGTTCCGTATTCCTTACCAGAACTTCCTGTCGTAAAACAACTCATGCAAATAGTTACTATGGTGCCTGACCAGGGTTGGCAGTTTCAGTGTGCTTCCCCTAACAAAACTACTTGCCAAAGAAACATTTTAGAAGAGGGAATGAGAGGAAGAGAGAGAAGAAAGGAAAAGAAGTCCAAGATCACTTCCTTTATGCCATCAGTAGCAGACATAGCACTCACCAGCTTTGAATGTGAAGAACTGTTATACTGTTGAAACTTGGACAACACAGGTTTGAGTTGCATAGGTTTGTTAGGGGAAGCACGCTGATTGAAACCGCCCACCCTGGCCAGGCACCATAGTAACTATTTGCATGAGTTGTTTTATGACAGGAGATCCTGATAAGGAATACGGAACTAATAAGCCACCACCAACTGGAAGAGTTCGGGAAAGGTTGAAAGGAGACACCGTGTGTCCGTCCACTTCCCAGAATCCCTCTCACTAGCATCCATCTTGGCTGAGCGATGCGTGCGCCACCAGGAAAGACTCTGAATTAGAACGATTGGCCAAAGACCACCTGGAAACTAATCCCATCACCATAAAACCCGAGACTGTGAGCCACGTGGCAGAGCAGTTCTCCTGGGTTCCCTTACCCTACTGCTCTCCAGCCGGGTGCCCTTTCCCAATAAAATCTCTTGCTTTGTCAGCACACATGTCTCCTCGGACAATTCTTTCCGAATGTTAGACAAGAGCCCAGTTTCAGGCCCTGGAAGGGGTCCCCCTTCCTGCAACAGGTTCACTTACATGCAGATTATTATTATTATCTTTTACAGTACTATGCAATTCAAAGTTGGTTTAGTCTGGGGGTGTGGAATGTGAATACTACTGAGAAACTGTGTGTATAGTATAAGGAGGATTGACTATAAATGATATGTAAATTTCGACTGCACAGAGGGTCAGTGCTCTGTTCTGCCCTAAGTACTAGTTACGTATGGAGAAAAATATCCCATCACCTCTCACACCCATCCTTGTCCCCATGGCTTCCTCTGGTTCTCTGCCTCTCTCTACCTTTGACACTACTGCTACTGCTAAGTCACTTCAGTCGTGTCCAACTCTTTGTGACCCCATAGACGGCCCACCAGGCTCCCACCAAGCTCCCCCGTTCCTGGGATTCCCCAGGCAAGAACACTGGAGTGGGTTGCCATTTCCTTCTCCAATACATGAAAGTGAAAAGTAAGAGAAGCTGCTCCATTGTGTCTGACTCCCAGCGACCCCAGGGACTGCAGCCTACCAGGCTCCTCCGTCCATGGGATTTTCCAGGCAAGAGTAATGGAGTGGGTTGCCATTTCTCTTCTCTCTCCACTTGTTTGAAGTTTTTTCAGACCTGTAGTATTATCTTTATTTGTCGGCTGCTGTATTTACAAAGGGTGTGCCATTTGCGTGAGGCAGGTGATTTTTTTTTCAAACCCAGAGCTTTCAGTCTTAGCAGCAAATCAACATTACTCATTTTGAGCGGTTCGCCGCCAGAGAGGATAAGAGTTAAATCCCTGTCAATCCAGCTCTTCGTGGACTACAAATAAACACAAACTGGGAGTGGAAGGCTTCTGTTTTGCTCTTTGTTTTCATTTCTGACTTGAACTTGCATTTTCTTTCCCAATCAAGAGTTCTTATGGCACAACCCACTTGTGTGAATTAAAAGCCTTCCAAGCATAAAGGAATCCTTAGGGTTAGAGAATCATGTCAAGCTCAGATGCACTTTACAAGGGTCACGTTTCCAATCACTGTCAAATGTCTCCTTTTGAATTCTCTGTCCTTCTTCCAGCCAGCCGTTCTTATTCAAGGATTTCCTCCTATCTTTGCCTGGTTTCACACCATCCCAGGCTACATTCATTTGTAAAGTAAGGGTGGGGGTTGGGGGAGAATATGTGCCTTCCTTGAAGGAAGCTAGGTGGGGGACACCTGTGTCTCTCTTCAGGCTCCAGAAACTTTGAGCAGAACAGACACTAAGCCCTCACAATTGTTGCTGTGGCACTGAACTGTGGTGGCAATGACAGTTGTGACTTCATTGAAGAAAGCAAAACAGCTGGTGAGGCCTGGTGGGTGTGCTTCTCATTTGTGCACAGATAGCTTTGTTGTAGTTCACAATGGGTTCCGGCCCTCAGTGACTGGAGCCAGACAAAAAAGTGCCCTTCTCTTGAAAATGTGGCTTCCTCCTCCCCACTGAAGTCAATGTCAGAATTTGCTTTTGTGAAGGCCAAAGGGTTGAGCCCAACAGTTTTAAAAAAGCAACACACACACACACACACACACACACACACACACAAAGGCAGTTTTCAAGGCTGACCACACTTTTCTGATGAATTCTGAATGCCTACTGCCTTCTCTTGGCTGGTCATTGTGCTTACAAATGAGATTTCTGAAAAATGCTGGCATCTCTAAAAACATAATCCCTTTATTTCCAAATAAAAATGTAAGAATTACTTGCACTTGAGAAATCACCCTTGGGTCTCCGTGGAGCAAGATTGGCACCTTTCTCAGGCTTAGTGAAGTAAAAGGAACAAGGTATGCACACATAGGGCCAGGTGGAGGTCAGGCAGATACCTGGATAGTTAGCTCATGCCTCTTCAATTTCATTGGTCTTGACTATCATATAACCCTTCTTTTATTGCGTTTTTCCTTCTGGTGGACATTTGTCACTTTTTGGCCACCCAGTGGCCATTCTCTCTTCTTAGCATTACTTGGTGATTCCTTCAGGAAATATCTTTTCCTTCTCAGTGCTGTGTCTTGGGAGGCATTGACCCCCATTTTGCACTCTAGGCCTGAACTCTGCTTGGCTTAAACCAGTCAACATTTCCCATTTACTTACTCAACTTCTCCACTGGTTCCCAGATAAGCTAATAATCAGGTCTATCGAGATACAACCAGACATTCGAGACCTCTGAGAAAAGCACGTGCCCTCTTTCTTCCACAGATGCTACTAGAAAAGATGCTCATTCTTCCTTGGAAGGTATGGGAGGAGATCTGAGGTCTGGAGTGGCTGCAGCATTTCTGCTGCCACAAGTAGAGGGCCTGGAGCTGCCTTTGAGGAGGAGGGGATGGGAAAGATGGTCAACATGGTGTCTGAGGATGAAACCAACATGGAAGAGAATCAGCCTCTGGTGTCCTTATTGGAACTGCTGGACCAAGCAAGCCTTCCTGAGGCCAGTGGCACCTGTGGACATTTCCATGGTATAAGCCAAGAAGCTCATTTTATTACTTAAACTAGGTCAAGTTGGCTTCTCTGTTGCTCATGATAGGTGAAAGTGTTAGTCTGTCCATGGAATTCCAGAATTCCAGGCAAGAATACTGGAGTGGGTTGCCATTTCCTTCCCCAGGGGATCTTCCTGATCCAGGGATTGAACCTGGTCTCCTGCATTGCAGGCTGAGTCTTTACCATCTGAACCACCTGGGAAGCTTGTTGCTCATGATAAAATAGCTGCAAATGATGTAAGTCCCTTGTTAAGGGACTTATCTACCTGTAGCATCTGTGGAATAAAGAGGATGCTTGTTTTTCTCAGATGTCTCAAAGATCTCTGTCTCTCCTTATCGTGTATAAAAGTGAGCTTAAATCTCTTAGTTCAGCATTTGAGATAGTCCATAAGTGGAACAGAGCCGACTTTTTTGTTCCAGTCAAATTGGTTCTATAACAGTTCCCACTGTATTTCTTTTCTCTGCTTGTGCTTAGTTGCTCAGTCATGTCTCTTTGTGACCCCGTGGACTGTTGCCCACCAGGCTCCTCTGTCCATGAGGATTCTCTAGGCAAGAATATACTGGAGTGGGTTGCCACGTTCTCTTCCAGGGGATCTTCCCAACCCAGGGATCAAATGCAGGTCTCCCACATTGTAGGCAGATTCTTTACCATCTGAGCCACAAGGGAAACCCTGGAGGCTTATCCCTCCTTGAAAGTCACTGCCCTTGCATTTTTATATCTTCCCCCATCTTCCCAAACCATACTTGTCTCTCTTGATCTGTGTTTCCCATCACATTCTTCCAATCACTACTTAAACTGCATTGTTTTCTTCACCCTTTGTGTAGGCTCTCTTTTGTTAACCATTTTAATGTGTGTTTAGCTTATCTTCTTGAGAGCAGATACTATAGCTTTTCTGATAAATGCTATTTCCTAGTACCTAGAACAAATGCCTACACATATTAGGTACTAGTTACTAGTTACATGCTGGATAGTTAGTAATCATCATATTTTTTGATCAGCATCAACCCAAATGATTATGTCTGGGTAAGATTAAGGACTCAAATACTACTTAGAGGTCCATCTAGTCAAGGCTATGGTTTTTCCAGTGGTCATGTATCATGTATGGATATGAAAGTTGGACTATAAAGAAAGCTGAGTGCCAAAGAATTGATGATTTTGAACTATGGGTTTGGAGAAGGCTCTTGAGAGTCCCTTGGACTGCAAGGAGATCCAACCAGTCCATCCTAAAGGAGATCAATCCTGGGTGTTCATTGGAAGGACTGATGTTGAAGCTGAAACTCCAATACTTTGACCACCTCATGTGAAGAGCTGACTTATTTGAAAAGACCCTGATGCTGGGAAAGATTGAGGGCAAGGAGGAGAAGGGGACGACAGAGGATGAGATGGTTGGATGGTATCACCGACTTGATGGACATGGGTTTGGGTGAACTCTGGGAGTTGGTGATGGACAGGGAGGCCTGGCGTGCTGTGGTTCATGGGGTCACAAAGAGTCGGACATGACTGAGCGACTGAACTGAACTGAACTTCATTTTAAGAAAACCATTTAGATGAAACAAACATGATTGGTGGACTATAACCTAATTCTCAACTCTTCAAATCACAGGGCTCATGGAAACAAATGAGGTAAACTGATTGGGCTAATACATCTTTGTTATGAAAACCTACTGGAGCTTGCTCAATTATAAGCAGGTATCAAATGGCCATATAATATAGTCCTATAACTCAAGAGCTGCCTGTGGTTAAATATATCTGCCAAGAAGGTGTGCAATTTGGTGGTCCCAATTCCCAGTTCTATGTAAAACCTCTGTGTGGTGACCAGCCGTTCAATAGGCCCCAGACCCCAAAGTCTGCAGAATGGCTGTGTGATGCTGTTCATTTCATCATTTCCTGCATTGCTCCCCACTGACGCTCCCTTTGGCTTCCTGGAGTCCGTTTATAAAGAGAAGTAAAGGCCCATATTCTGTTTGGCCTCCATGCAGGTTTTATTGTATGTCTTTAAAGCTTTATGACATTCTGGGGTATATTTCCCTGGCATTCCAGCATGACCCATGGTACAGTGGAAACAGGCTGTCCTTAGCATTTCATGGCCTGACCGTTTAATGACATCACTCTCGGAGGTGAAGGAAAAGCTATAAGGAAAATCCAATTTGGCCTGCTCTAGCCACAGTTGCCTTAATTAGCCTCCATTTTTAATGCAATAAAAGGAATAAGCCTAAAGATGGCTGGCTAGGAAAATTATGAGCTTTCAGGTGTGCTTGGTTACTGTAATTTTTCTGCTGGTAGAAAACATTGTTAGGCCAGAGATTTGCTGTCTATCTTAGAATACAGACTAAAAGGAGAAAGAAAGATACATATATAAATTTTTAAAAAGACATTAGCTATGCTATCTGCTACCATCACCATCTTGGCATTTTATTCTTCCCAGAAAGCTTAAGCGCTTTCTCTCTGTATTGGTTCCTCCCTACTGCTGTGAGCCTTATAATTCTGTGCAATATAAATATGTAATATTGAGCTGGATTGGATCCCTCTTTCACTATAAAGCTGCATGGTCTCTGTTGGCATCCCTTTGGAGTAATCTTTAAGCAAAAAAGCATTTGGAACATGAGACAGAATAAGGCACATTTTCTTCTAAGTGTGGGCTTTCTCTTCTCCTGAGTAAACAGATACTTCAAAACAGCCAAGTCTCCATTTGGTGTATCTGAGTAGGCATTTGATATTTGCACTGAGAAATACTGAATTCTTAGAACACCAAGAGGTGATTCAAGAATTTTCTCACCAGCCAGACTTTAATCAATTATTTGCACATTCGTGAGCAGTTATACTTCTTTAGTACACTCTAAGTCTGAGGAAAAAGAGTATCAACAATCAAGTCTACCTTTTCTATGGACATGTCATATGATACACAAAAATCTTAGATGATATGGTATTAAAAAAAAAAGCAAATTAAAAGGTCCTCAGGGTGACTATCTGAACCTGTGATATCTGTGAAATTAGCACAGTCACAGCCTTGCTAGAATCTCTTACACGTTGTGATTGAGAATTTGAATCATACCCCATAAGTCAGAATGTTACTTGCTGGTTAGTGAGTCCATCCAGTCACCAGCATCTACTCCCAAAGCAAATTTATTGCCCTCTTCCTCAGGTAGGATATATAGTAACTCTGATGACTTAAAAGTGTTCTATCAAGAAAAAAGGCAACTTCTGCCCTCTCTCACCTCCTGGCTCCCATAAAGACAGTGAATGCTGCCGATGGAAATGAAGAGAAAGTGAGAGGTTTAACAAAAGGATCAATCCCTCTTGAATGTCGAGGTCACTGTGATTGTGTGGCCTTGGGCAAGGCACTTTGATCTCTCTGAGCCTTATTCTTTCCTTCTTTTTCTTATTCCTCCATCCCCTCATTTATTGAACATTTATTTATTTACTGTGTGTCAGGCACTGTAGGCAGCAGGGACATAATGGTGAAATAAACAAAGTCACTGCCCTCATAGAGCTTATATTTTGATGGGGGTTGTGGGAGGGCAACAAAAGGCAGTCAAAAAGCTGTAACACCTGATTGTTTATGGTCAGTTCACTGGGACAAATGAAACATTTGTCCTGATGACAAATAACAAATAACAAATAACAATTTATTCTGATTCTATGGATAAGGCTTTATATTTAATTATTTTAAAATGGAGACTCTACCTTTTAATTAATCTTTATAACATCTTCTGAAGCTTTGCATGGGACGGTGTTCAGCATGAACTGGAGGGAACAGAGGCAGAGAGGCAGGGCCTCTTGCACTTACTAACTGCATTACTTGCAAGATTCACTTAATCTCTTCAATAGTTCAATGTGGTAATAATGCCCTCCCCAGCCACCTGCTGTGTTAATCTAAGAACCAAATTGGGGTGAGCTCTGGGACACAGCACTAGGAAATACAGAGGCTAATCCTGGGATTCTGAGTAAGGTGCAGTGATGTCACTGTGACAAGAAACAAAGAGGAGAAGCAGGAGGTCATTTCTCTCCAGGTTTCTCTCTAGCTTCTAGGGGGGTCCATTTTCAACCTAACATGGCACCAATGACAATTACAGAAAATGTGCCATGCGCTTGCTTAACCGTATATCCAAACACACAGATTGGTGACAGACACCATTCCCTCTGGATTTGTTCATTTCCTTGTAGGGCATGTCACCTCCAACAACTAGCATTATAAAACCAAACTGACCAGTCTGAAGAAACCCCACCTTGCTTGCTCCTCCACAGGAATTCTGACTCAATTTGGGCTCTCAATGCTGTATTGTCTTCTGTTCTTTAGTGTCAACATTAATATTTAAAGATATATAAATGATTGCTCTTAGTGGAAATTGAATGGACTATTGGTGATATAAAACTGTGGATAGAATATATCTTTCTTAATTTTCAATCTGTTTTGGATTGAGGTCAAGAAATTATTAGCAAAAGAAAAACTGGCCTCAATGTGAGAACAGTTGGCTTTAAAAAATATATATCGTTAAGTATTCACAGAATGGCAAGAAGCCAGGAAAGCACTCAGTGGAGTTTTCCATTCCACTCCTCACGTCTTGTTTGCAGAGTGTATATTTTTTTGTCTTGAAGCACCCTGCTCCCAAGTTAAGCGAGATAGTCATTCTTGTTTCTATGTAAATAAGACAGTTAAATATGGAACAAGCAGAATCTTGATTTGAAGAACAGATAAGTAGATTAATACATATTAAGCTAACAGAATATGTTAGCTTAATAACATTGAAGACCTTGTCCTTGTTAGGGATGACAGTCTGGTTCTAACCCAAGGCAGCTGGAAGCTAATTGACTATAATTCCCCAAGCATGAAAGTGAGGCTGGGAAAGCCCAGAACAGAACTGAGGCTGGAGATGAAATGGTTCTATGTTGCTTCTGCTAAAGTGTGAGATGAACTGCAGATAGACGCAACAATGCTACATATCCAAAGGAGACACAAAAGAGCATCTACTGTGTGATTCCAGTCACATGAAGTTCAAGAGGCAAAACTAATTTATGAAGAATTCAGAAGAGTGACTGCCTCTGAGAGGTGGCTATTCACTGGAAAGGGGGTGTGAGAGAACTTTCTGGAGGTGATGGGAACATCTTATATCTTCATTTGGGTGGTAGTTAGAGAGATGTGTACCCTTAAGATATTGGGCATTTCACTGCAGGTAAGCTATATCTCATTAAAAAAAAATCACACTTAGGAGGACTATGATACATTTATAACATCTGCCAGTCGACAAAGGACTTTCATATCCATCATTTCTCTTGATTCTTTAAAAAATTTTATTTATTTTAATTGGAGGATAATTACTTTACAATATTGTGATTGTTTTCTGCCATACATCAGCATGAATCAGTCATGGGTATACATATGTCCCCCAGTCCTGAACTGCCCTTGCCACCTGTCTCCCCACCCCTCTTGGTGCCCAAAGGCACCGGCTTTGGGTGCCCTGCTTCATGCATCGAACTTGCACTGGTCCTCTATTTTACATATGGTAATATACACGTTTCAGTGCTATTCTCTCAAATCATCCCACCCTCACCTTTTCCCGGAGTTCAAAAGTCTGTTTTTTACATCTATGTCTCTTCTGCTGCCCTGCAGGTAGGATTGTCATTACTGTCTTTCTAAATCTCTTGATTCTCTCAAACATCTTTGAGATTAGATGAGGAAGGTGAGGTGCATCAGAGTTAAAAGTAACAAGGATGTCCCAGGGATACCAGCGTGCCTTAGTCACAGTGTATCTCAATGGGGTGCTGATGGTTTTGGGTTAGGACTTGTCTTGACTGTGTGTGTCTGTTCTACAGATTGAGTAACATGTACCATCTCTGGCAAAAACCCTTCCCTAAAGGCTAATGGAGTGACCAAAACACTTCTGTGTATTTTCAGATGCTCCCAGAAGCACACTATGAATCCTGGTTGAGAACCACTGTGCTCACTGCACCTGTGGATAATGGGGATTGAGTACCAGTTAGTTAACTAAGTCATAGAGGAACTGGAACCCTGATGGTGAGAGGGCTTTTGTTTGGCAATGATGGAAAATGGGATGCTGGCTGCGCCCTCTGCTTGAGCCGCTGTTTCTACACTGGCTTTAGGCCCATCACACGGGTCCCTTCACTTTATCATGGGCCCAACAGCACACATCCATAAACGTGCTGCTGGGATGGGGCTCAGGCTCACGGTCTACCCCAGAAGGCCTGTCCTGTGACCATGTTCCTTTCCTCTGCTGCTCCATTAGAATCAAGTATCTGGAACTCCCTTCAGCCTGGACCATAGGAGGTTAGCTAGGATCCCTAACCCTGCCCCGCCCTCTCAGAAGTGAAGCCTCTGTTGTTGGCAGAATCTCCAGCAGGGCCTTGTGCAAAGAGATTGGTCAAGGTCCCATGAAAATAAGTGACCCAGTGAGGGCTTGAGCCCAGCTCTCCTGACCTCAAACCTTGCTTTCAATCAGCTATACCCTTGGTTGGCAAACTATGTCCCATGGTTCAAATCTGGCTCCCCTGCCTGCCAGTCCAAGGAGGTTCTATTTTAAATGCTTCAATGGGGCTACATTTAAAATGGTTATATAGGGACTTCCCTAGTAGTCCAGTGGTTAAGACTCTGTACTTCCACTGCAGGAAGCATGGGTTCAATCCTTGGTCCAGGAACTAAGATCCTGCAAGCTGCATGGTGTAACCAAAAAAAAGACTGTCCTCAATTTTGCCTCTTGGCTCACAAAGTCTAAAATATTACTATCCGTCTCTTTATAGAAAAATTTTCCTGACCCTTGCACTGTCATGATGCTTTATTCCAGTGTATATCCAGCAGGACTCTGACAGGGTTTATGAACAAAAGTATCTCTTTAGAGGGTAATCATGACTTCTCGTATACTGCCAGAGCAGGACAAGGAGCGAGAAAGAGATCAATTTTATTAGTCATCAACCAAGCCTATTAGGGGACTTCTCTGGTGGCTCATATGGTAGAAAATCTGCCTGCAATGTGGAAGATCTGGATTCAAAAAGATCCCCTGGAGAAGTGCATGGCAACCTACTCCAGTATTCTTGCCTGGAGAATTCGATGGACAGAGGAGACTGGGGGGCTACGGTCCATGGGGTCACAAAGAGTCAGACACAGCTGAAGCAATTTAGCACAGCACACACACAATCCCCATTAGGGAACAAGAGCTAGATGTTAAATGGTTTAGGGACAATCAGTCATGTACACTGTCCCATCACTTTAAATCAAATAGTCTCATTTGATCTTCTCATCTGTATCCTGCCCCTCTTCCCAAGACAGCTTGATGAACAGCTACCACAGTGAGCTGGTTAACATTAAAAAAATAATAATAACTCAAGAAATGGCAGAAGAACCCGATGTAAAATGTTAGTAATCTGCTTAATTTTTTGGATTTTTGCCTTGGAGATCTTAGGACCACAGAACATTCATCCATCAACAGACATGAGAATAGAGAAGAGGAGAGAAAGGTCTCCTCTCCAAGGAACTTCCTGACAAGCACACAGATGTCTACCATGCAGTGGAGGCAAGAACTAGAGGAGAGGCCTGTGCCCTTGCTGGAACGCAGAATGTGAAGCCCAAGTAAGTTCACCTGCCAGGTGAGCAAAAATAACGGACAATGACATTCTAGGCAGAGAAGAGGATGGGTATCTATTGTGTGCAGTTTTATAGCATATATATATGCTGCTGCTGCTGCTGCTGCTAAGTAGCTTCAGTCGTGTCCAACTCTGTGCGACCCCAGAGATGGCAGCCCACGAGTCTCCCCCGTCCCTGGGATTCTCCAGGCAAGAATACTGGAGTGGGTTGCCATTTCCTTCTCCAATGCATGAAAGTGAAAAGTGGAAGTGGAGTTGCTCAGTCGTGTCCGACTCCTAGCAACCCCATGGACTGCAGCCCACCAGGCTCCTCCGTCCTTGGGGTTCTCATATATATATATATATATAATAAAGGAAAAAAGGGCATAGAAGCAAGATGGAGCATGGGGTGTTAGAAAACAGTAAGGAACCTGACATAGCAGGCACCCAAAGTGAATGTAAGGGCGAGAGGCCCCTGGAGGTGGGCAGGGCCAGGCCCTGAAGGTTCTGGTAGGCCATTGTCTCAGGTGGGCTCCCCTACAGTCAGCCCCCGGAGACAAGGTGAGTGGACTAGGGACAGACACAAGTCCTTGCTATGGCTCCCACTGAGAAGTGGAGTCTTGTTCCCGACCCCTTGAATCTGGGCTGAACTGAGTGACCTGCTGACCAATGGAAGGCAGCAGAAATGACATTCTGGGACTTCTGAGACTAAATCACAAGAAGCCTTGTGGCTTCTGCCTGGGTCTCTTGGAGCCCCCTCTCTGGGAACGCTGATCTGCACATAAGAGCTCCGATGACCCTAACACTGCTGTGTTGGCAAGACCATGGTAGTCTGCCCTGGCTGAGTCTAGCTTTTCAGCAGTCCCTGAAATCCCTGCCAGAATCCGGTACATGAACAGAGCTGTCCCGGACACTCTGGATTTTCCCAATTGTTCACTGAATACCAATGAGTAACCTCAACTGACACCAAATGGAACAGAGGACGTGCCCCCTTGAGCCCTGCTCAAATTCCTGACCCAGAAAGTTGTGAGAGAAAAGAAAATGGTTGTCATGTTTATTACTGTTTCGAGGCAGTTATTATGCATAGCAATAGAGAACTGCATTCATTTCTCAGGGTTCCCATAACAAAGCACCAAACACTGGATGATTTAAAACAGTAGACCTTTTTTGCTTCACAGTTCTAGAGGTCAGAAGTTCAAAACCAAGGTGTTGGCAGGGTCAGGCCCTTTCTGAAGGTCCTAGGGAAGAATCTGTTCCATGCTTTTCTCTCAGCTTGTGGTGTTGCTGGCGATCCTTGGAATTCCTTGGCTTGTACACACATCACTCCAGTCTCTGCTGTCATATGATGTTCTCCCATGTGTCTCTGCACATGGCATTCTCCTCCCTGCGTGTCTCTCTCCTCCTCTTACTAGAGAAAAGTCTTTTTTTTAAATTTTGGCTTCATGGAAAGGCTTGTGGGATATTAGTTCCCAACCAGGGATCAAACCTGTGCACCCTGCTGTGAAAGCGCCAAGTCGTAACTACTGGCTTAGCAGGGAATCCCTATAAGACACAAATCTTATTGATTAGGGCTCACTCCCATAGAGTCTGACCTCACCTCAACTTAATTACAGCTGCAAAATCTTTCTGAATAAGGTCATGTGAACAGGTAACCGAGGGTTAGGAATTCAACATAACTTTGGCTGGGACACAGTTCAACCACAGTGATAACCAAAACACAAAGATGTGAGTACAAGTCATTTATCTGGGGGACCATTCTAGGAAGCATTGGTGGAGGACTGGGAAAGTAAAACAGAGAAGGAAAGGAAGCCAAAATAGTGTGCATTATGGAGTGGTTGCTGCTGTGGGCAATTGGAGTCAGTTCCACTGGGAACATCTGGGAGCTAGCATGGAAAATACTTCAAAGTTATTCTCTTTCTTCTTCTCCACCCCCCTGCCCCAGGGGCCAGGAAGATGGAGAATTAATCCTTCAATTCCCATCCATCACTGGCTGAGGGCTGCTCCTTGGGAGCATTAATTTCCTGACACTTATTACTCACAACTAAGAGAAATCCCTGAAGTGGAGAGAAGCAGGCGCTTACCATAGAATGCTATGGGCACTTCCTGGAATAGCAAGTGCTAGGGGATATGAGTGGGGCATGGACAACCTTTCCTACAGCCATGCCGAGGAGGCTGAATTCCATTCTTCAGGTTATGGAAGCTGGAGAAAGTAGGGAGTTGAACTATTTAGTGCAGCAGAGTGAAGTGTTCAGATCTGAATTATAAATCACTCTAGTGGGAGCTGAAGGGGGCTGGACTCTCCAGTTAGGAAGCTGTGTCCGTAATCCAGGGCGAAAATCACAAATGCACAAATAAATGCGATGGTAGGTCAGATGAAGAAGAAGGGACCAATTCAAGATAAATTAGGGAGGTAGAACCAACAGGCAATACAAAAGGAAGGTAAGGATACATTTGAGGAGTTTCTAGACCCTAGAGGGAGACCCAAGAGGAGAATCTGCCTGCCAAGCAGGAGACGCAGTTTCAATCCCTGGGCCGAGAAGATTCCCTGGAGAGGGAAATGGTAATTCACTCCAGTATTCTTGTCTGGGGAATCCCAGGGACAGAGGAACCTGGTGGGCTATGGTCCATGGGATCTCAAGAGAGTTGGACATGGCTTAGTGACTAAACAACAGCAAAGGAACTCTTAACATTGAACTGAGCTAAAAGTGGAATCTCATCTTTCATTCAGATGGGATGCAGATGTGACAGCACCCTGCTTCAGGGCCTTTGCACAAGCTGTTTCCTCTGCCTGCAACGTCTTCCTCCACAGTCACAGGATCCACTCCTAGTCATATTACAAATCTTTGCTACCATGGCCCCTTTTCAAAGAGGCCTTCCCTGACTCCTTAATTAACAATGCAAGCTGCCACCCCCTTGTCGTTTCTACCTATCGCCCTGTCCTGCTTTATCTTTCTCCACTTGTCACATTCTGACATACTTTCATTTTAATTACGCATTTGCTTATTGTCTGTTTCTTCCCACTACAATATGAGCTCCAGAGAGGTGGGGTTTTTGTCTCTTGTGGCTGCATAGCAGCATCTAGTCTAGGACCTGGCTCAGTGAGGGATGTCAACACTTGTTGAATGACAACATTAAAAACACAAACAGACTATAGCTCCTTCTGTCTTCTAAGGGGGAGGGAGTGATGGTAACACAATTTGCAGTACAAGATAAATAGGATTTCTGTATCACTCCCTTTCCCCTGCAAAGACAGGAGGATGAAGAAGGGGAGATGCCTGGAGGTGGCACCTTTTCTGGGCAAAGTGCAAGGAGCATTTTTAATTATACAAGGGGAGGCCTGTTGTTGGCTGGGGGTGTAGCAAGAGAAGAGAAAGGGTGCAGGCATTGTTGGTACAGAGGAGGAGACAGACTAAAGAAAGCAGCCAGGGGCCTCAGTTGGTAGAATGGCTGGAGGTTTTCAGAGCAGATATGTCTTGGACTCAGTTTTATGGTATTTCAAGCTTCTACTCTGTAAACCCACTCTGTCTCCTCAAAAACACCAGTAAAGTCCACTACAAACACAGGCCTTGTGTGAAGATTAGGGGACAAACAAGGAATGGGCCTGAATTTCATCTCTGGGTTGATACATTACAGAGCATGACAGCAAGTATAGAACCTGAGATGATACAGAAATGGGATTCAGAGGGGGCAGAAGTTTGGAGCCAGGCATGACCTTGAGAGCTGGGGCTCTGAGAATTTGTGGAAAATTTGGGAAATGCTTAAGTGAAGACAATCACTAATCAGAGTAATCACTTGGACTGCCATGGTAGCGTACATTCATATGGTACTTTATAATTCACAAAACGTTTTTGCAGACATTATGTCATTTTTATTTTCACCCTGCGCAACAGAGTTTGGGTAATTTGCCCAACTCCGCCTGAGTGTCAGAGCTGGAGCTGAACTTCACATCTTTGTACTGGAAGTCAAATGCATGGCTATATCACTCCTAGGTTTTGCAGACTCAATATTTGAGCTTTCAGCTAGTTGAGTTCAGATGATGCGGTAACTTGATACTTTTTCTGTGGCACAGCTCGAGTCCTCTGTTCTGGGAAGCTCGCGTCTGCAGGAGGGAGGCCTGAGCTAGTGAGTGAGTCTGGTCGCTTGTCCAGTAACTATGGCCCACCTCAGCTCTGTGGCTCCAGCCTGGGTACCTGGTGGAGGGTTTGTAGGACTGGAAGGTCTTGGGAGCTATCTGTTGCACGGGGCAAAGGGCTGAAACTTTTCTCGTCCAACATGTTTTCAGGAGAGGAACTTAGAAGGTGCTTAAAAAAAAAATACATGTTCTTATTTTCAATTTTTTAAGTATTTGGTCTTGCATGGTTAAAAGCATGAATGGAGCATAAGTCTGGGTTTGAAACATTTGAAAAGATATATTTTTACAATCCTTTCTCAGTTTAAGCTGTTGCTATGCTATCTTACCCAAAGTATCCTAACTCTTTTCCCAAGAGATTGCTCTTCTGGGAAAAAATGCAATGATAAGTTAAAAATGGAGCCTGCCACAAATTACTCTTAATGCTGCTTCTTTTGGTGGAGGAAGGGAGGCATGTGTAGTTCTGATTAAAACTGGAGCAAAAATATTTTATATGGACACTGGCTGAAATGAGGGAGAAACGCCACTTAAAATTTTTCTTTAACATAAATGCTTATGAAGCAGGTTTGTGGGACAGGAAATAAACACACCTATTTTTTAATTAAAAAAAAAAGTCCTCAAATAGAACCCAGGATGGCAGTGGAATAAAATTTTCTACTCAGATCAATTACAACTGTTTTCTCCTCCTTTCTGTGAATGGCATTAATGTGCCCTGAACCCCAAAGGTACATTTGTAGAAAATTAGCACTAAATCTATTTCTGGTTAGTGAGGCTGAGTAAGCAAGTCCTCGCTTTCTTCCTTGTACTTTATTGCTTGATTTTTAAAATTTTAAGTGTGTAGTATTAAATTTCAGAACAACAAAGCTATTACAAATTAAATTGTTACTATTTCATCAGGAGCAACCAGGAAGGCAGAATCACTGTGAGTTATGGGACTCAGGATCGATTACAAAAAGCAGACATTACACCATGGTGGGAGGTGCTGGGCAAGCAAAGAGTTGAAAGGAGGACTGGGGCTTGGAAGACCTAGCATCTGCTCAACCCTAGAAACAAAGCACATCCCATCCCTGAGGTGGGATCACCAAGAAGAGACTGGGGGGAAGAAGAGATTGTCTTTGTGGTTCCACAGCCAGGCAGCTGGTGATGGTTCAGAAGTCAGAAGGCAGACACGATACGGAGCACAGGAGGCAGAACAAGCTGGAAGCCTCCAGGAACACCTGCCACGGTGTCTATGACAACCATTCAAGTCAAGGCGATTTGTTACTCTACTTCCTCATATAAATTACTCTCTGGAGAACTCTAACCTGGGAGAATCACCCAGAGAGGAGATTCTGGGAAACAAGTTTCCTTCTTAACCAAGTTGACACGAAAAATCAGAGATACCATGAAGCATCATATGTCTTTGATTCTGAGCAAGGTCCTTAATTAAATGAAGTCGAGCATACGAAATCCAATATGTAATCAGTTTCCCCCATTCTTTATAAACTTAGACCTCTGGCATAGCCTCTTGTGCACACCCATCATGTCATTACTTGTCTTGTCACAACTGGAAGAAGCTAGTTACTGGAGAGTGGCTGTTTGGACGGTGGAAATAGCAGTATTTTCCACGCATTGTGTGTAGATGAGGAAAATCTAAACTGACGTACTCATGTTTTTACCATCTTAATGTTACAGAGCCAAGATCTTATGAACTATAAAGCTGTTTCTGTGCTGCTCATACACCATCTACTAATCAATGTCAGATCGCAGAAATTCCTTGTAAGATGTACAGCGTGAGCAGCCAGAAGAAGGTCTAAATATTGCTTTACTTTCATCCTAGTGTTTAGCACAGTGGTTACCCAACTGTCTGATAAAATGATACAAAGACTTTCAGTATCATTTATTTTTTCCCATGTTTATTAAGCTTCTACTGGAAAAGACCCTGATGCTGGGAAAGATTGTGGGCAGGAGGAGAAGGGAATGACAGAGGATGAGATGGTTGGATCCGACTCAATGGACATGGGTTTGGGTGGACTCTGGGAGTTGGTGATGGACAGGGAGGCCTGGCATGCTGTGGTTCATGGGATCACAAAGAGTTGGACACGACTGAGAGACCGAACTGAACTGAAGTTCCATGCAAGTCTGTGCATTTAAGATTCAGCAACTCATGATAAGCAAAAACTTTTAACAATGATACCAGAGCATAAAAGAGAAAACCCCAAATATTCAACTTGATTGTGTGTAAAAGTCATTCCCATCACCGTCACTTGAGAACAAGTAGGGATTGACTTTTGTTCATTGCTCTATAAAGAGTCTTATTTTATAATTACATAATGAGTTCTTGGAACATTCTCTTTAAAAGGGCAGATGCAGGATTGCAAGAAAATAATGTTATTAAAATTTGATTACCTGAAAACAGCCATTTGTGGTTCTTTTAGTACTTAGGGTTCCTTCAAGATAGTACTTGCTGTTCTATTAAAGTGCATTATTTATGACTCTAAAGGAAGAGTAAAGAATTATAAGTTATTAAGAGAAATGTTGACCAGTACAGTAAAAACAGTGTGATTGCTTATGGCTTCCCCTAAGCTTAACCCTCTTTTTAGCCCCATAATATGGTGGAAAGAGAATGAGCGTTGGCGTCCACAAGATCTGGATCCAAAATATTCTACTTTATGATATTTTTTAGCCAGTGACTGATGGCAGGTTATTTCTCCACTCTGAGACTCAGATTCTCTAACTATAATACAGGGATAATAATTTTCAGTTTGAGCCAAATGATATTGCTGGTACTTAACCATTTCTGACTTATAAAAATGACAATTCAATGTGGTTCAGCCTATTATATTTATTACATGTCACTGGGGAATTAAATATTCTTAAAGATGAAGCACTTAGCTCACCACCAACAACACTGTCAGCGTTCAATGAATGCTAATTCTATTAATGCTGCTTTTTAACTGGGTGGATTTCAGTTCAGTTCAGTTCAGTTGTTCAGTCGTGTCCAATTCTTTGCGACCCTGTGAACTGCAGCACACCAGGCCTCTCTGTCCATCACCAACTCCCGGAGTCCACCCAAACCCATGTCCATCGAGTCGGTGATGCCATCCAACCATCTTATCCTTAGTCGTCCCCTTCTCCTCCTGCCCTCAGTATTTCCCAGCATCAGGGTCTTTTCAAACGAGTCAGCTCTTCGCATCAGGTGGCCAAAGTATTGGAGTTTCAGCTTCAACATCAGTCCTTCCAATGAACACCCAGGACTGATCTCCTTTAGGATGGACTGGTTGGATCTCCTTGCAGTCCAAGGGACTATCAAGAGTCTTTTCCAACACCACAGTTCAAAAGCATCAATCCTTCACAGCTCAGCTTTCTTTATAGTCCAACTCTCACATCCATACATGACCTCTGGAAATATTATAGCCTTGACTAGACGGACCTTTGTTGACAAAGTAATGTCTCTGCTTTTTAATATGCAGCTAGATTGGTCATAACTTTACTTCCAAGGAGTAAGCATTTTTTAATTTAATGGCTGCAGTCACCATCTGCAGTGATGTTGGAGCCCAGAAAAATAAAGTCAGCCACTGTTTCCCCATCTATTTGCCATGAAGTGATGGGACCAGAGGCCATGATCTTAGTTTTCTGAATGTTGAACTTTAAGCCAACTTTTTCACTGTCCTCTTTCACTTTCATCAAGAGGCTTTTTAGTTCCTCTTCACTTTCTGCCATAAGGGTGGTGTCATCTGCATATCTGAGGTTATTGAGATTTCTCCTGTCAGTCTTGATTCCAGCTTGTGCTTCTTCCAGCCCAGCATTTCTCATGATGTACTCTGCATATAAATTAAATAAGCAGAGTGACAATATACAGCCTTGACGTACTCCTTTTCCCATTTGGAACCAGTCTGTTGTTCCATGTCCAGTTCTAACTGTTGCTTCTTGACCTGCACATGGATTTCTCAAGAGGCAGGTCAGGTGGTCTTATATTCCCATCTCTTGAAGAAGTTTCCACAGTTAATTGTGATCCACACAGTCAAAGGCTTTGGCATAGTCAATAAAGCAGAAATAGATGTTTTTCTGGAACTCTCTTGCTTTTTCCATGATCCAGCAGATGTTGGCAATTTGATCTCTGGTTCCTCTGCCTTTTCTAAAACCAGCTTGAACATCTGGAAGTTCATGGTTCACGTATTGCTGAAGCCTGGCTTGGAGAATTTTAAGCATCATTTTACTAGCGCGTGAGATGAATGCAATTGTGCAGTAGTTTGAGCATTCTTTGGCATTGTCTTTCTTTGGGATTGGGGAGCATTTATTTGGGTGTCCATATCTGTTTTCTTCACTTTTCCTTCACTGAGCTTCTGGCTTCTCTGAGCCTTGCTTTGCCATCTTCCTTGTCTCTTAGGCTCTTGATGCAGAACTTTAATCCTCTTTAACCTTAGTCGTCATCATGAACCACCTTTTCTAAACTTATGATCGTTTCATCCCCAAACCCAAATTACAAGTTATAGCATCAGATAAAAACATACTGTCAAAATGGGGAGAGTAGCTACACAGTCTTGACCTCAGAGTGTGTAAAACATCCTAGAAGCTGTAGAAACACTGGTGAAATCTAAACAGAGCAAATCCCACCAGCAGCTCTGCATGGGAATTGAAACATTTAATTGTGTAGATTGCAGGTCGTCAGCAAAGTGAAGAGTCTTCTGTGCAAGGTGGGGGCCACTCACCTGTCCTCACTCATCCTCCCATGCATTCTGTATGGGTGCAGTGTCAGCATGGGGCTCACTCCCCAGTGTCCTGGAGAAACCCCAGGCAGGGAGTCTAGCCCAGGAGCAGAGACCTGGGCCCCCAGTGGTCACCTGTTACTCACGCAGCCAAGGGAGAGCACCTTTGAATTCCACATCTGTAAAGTACTGGAAGTTGGAGTATCTCTTAGCGCTTCTTCTTGTTAACTTCTTTGGTTCTATAATTTTAAGCTCATCAGCATTGGTTAACTCCTGATTGAATTCTTCTAGTTTCGATTAAGATATGAGCAAGTATTGGGGGCCTCTTCTTAAATGCCTAGGGTGTGTAGTTCATGATAGTTAGTGTGTGTTTTGCTTGAACAGTGCAGCAGTCCTCACAGTACTCTGTGGACTCAGAAGTGGTCGGGAAAGGCAGGGCACTGTCCGCATTTACCCATTTAGTCAACGAAATGTCTATGTACCTGTTATTTACCAGTCATTGTTTTGCGGACACATGAAAGTGAACAAAACTCCCTGATCTTTCTATTTTGGGGGGATAGAGAGAAAGATAGTAAGAAATAAACCTAAAAACAAGCAGGAAATATATTAGAAGGTTTTCGTAGAGTGGTGAAAATAAATCAGGGTAAGATGCTAGAAAGCCCGTAGTAATCCAGACTCTTCTGACCACTTCTTGTAGTTCCCAAGATACATGTTGGTCCTCTCTAGGCTTCCCTTCTGGCCTTTGAGGAAACCCTGCAGGCCACATTCATTCCTCTGTGTATTCTTGATGGCAGCCATGACGAGTGTACTATCGCAGGCCCCATAAGGCAGAAAAACAGTTTCTCCTGCAAACTTACACCCATTGGAAATGACAAGATCCATAATTTACATATTTGGCTACATCTAGGCATTCAGCACATACATACACAGGATAAACACCTAGGAAAGCATTTCCTAACTTTTTTGAAACAATTTCCTTATTTTATGCTAAAAAGTAGCCTCAGAACTTCCAACAAATGTAGGAGGCCTCAGAAGTACCAAATTCTCTTACCCTTGCTATAGCCAGTGGCTCTCCAAGTGTCCTCCTAGCAAGTAGCATCAGTATCACCTGGGAATTTGGGCTGCAAATTCTCTGGATCACGCCAGGCTTACTGAACCAGAAACTCTGGGATAGGGCCCAGCAATCTGTGGTTTAATAAACCCTTCATGTGATTCTGATCCAAGATTGTGTCTGAGAATCACTGCTAGACCATACTTATAAAAATAATTGATAATAAAAATCATGTTTTATAGTTTTAATAGTCATTTTCCTCCTTGAACTATGCTACAACAGAGCAGAATCAGCATAGAAGGCATTCGCATGAAAAAAATCAGAACAAAACGAATAAGGTTACTTAGGCACAGAGAGGTTAAGTGAGTACCCCAGGATCACACAGCTAGTAAGCACTGAGGAAGTAGTGTTCTGGTGTTGTTTTCTTGCTTGCTCCTTCTGAGCTCTCTCATTTCATTCTTTCTCGGCTCTCCCTTCTTTACCTGCAATTTATGTATACTGGAACTGAGATGCCTACCGTATACCCTCAGATCAGCAGGGGACAGGAAATAGAGATTATAGTTCATTGGCAAAATACTGTTGACAAAAATCTCCAGTGTCTGAACTGTAAGTTACTTCAGGGGAGGGGCTTAGCGTTGTAGTTCAGTGTTTCTCTAACAAGAAGAAAAGGTCTTGCAAAGTTGGAAAATATTCACTCCAAGTAGCCTCTTAGGTTAGTTAGTGGTCTGACTGCTGTTTCCAGAATCTTTCACAGAGGTCTCTTAGCCCAACACTTGCCACTGTAGCAGCAGGATCCACAGGCTGGTAGGGAACTGTCCCTGTGGATGGTGTGGTTTTGTGATCCACACTGCCACCTTCTGGGGATCTCACCCATAGCCAGCTGTTCCACTGAGAGCCAACGTCCCAAATCAAAGATGAGTCCACTTATCTCCACTGGACTTATTTCAATGAGCTGAAAAGACAGCGATGATGATGACAGTAAAATACAGAAGATGTTGCAGTTTTCTGAAGTTCTCACTGTTTTAAAAGCGCGTCCCGTAAGGAACAAAAACAGCAGCTGATCAAACAATAAGAGAGAAGAAAATATAATACACAGGAGGGTTGTACTACTATTTTTAAGAGGCAGAAGTGGATGGAACGGCCATGGGGTAAAAGAGAAGAATACTTGAAAACACATGATCCACAATGATAGGCTCTGGAACGTGGGATTATGAACACTTTGTAAATTTTCTTTGTTTTCCAAAATGTTGCGGTAAATAGTTTGTAGGGTGTATCGTGGGCTCTATTAGTTTGCTCGGGCTGCCGTAAGAAAACACCACACAGTGGATGTCTAAAAGCAACAGAAATGTATTCCTTCACATTCTGGAGACCAGAAGACGGCGGGGGCCTGGGGCGGGGAGATGTCAGTAGAGCTGGGCTTTCCCAGGAACTCTAAGGGAGAATCTGTTCCATGTCCTTCTCTCAGTTAACTCTGCCTCTCTGTCCCCACGTGGTGCTTGTTCTCCCTGTGTCTTTTCTCCTCCTATATGACACCAATCATATTGGATTAGGGCCCACCTTACTCCTCTATGAGCTCATTTTAACTAATTACCTTTGCAGTGACCCTAGTTCTAAAGTCACATTCTGAGGTTCTGGAAAGAGCAGGAATTGTGAAGTCACGATCCAATCCAGCACATGGTCACTGGGTTCGGACAACGGCTCAGATACCAATGAGCTGTTTCACCTTGAGAAGTTGCTGACTTTCTGAACATCCCTTTTCTCACCTATAAAGTGAAGCCAAGAATACCAACCCCACAGGCCCTTCGACAGAATGAATGTAAAGGATTTAGGATATGTCTGGAGCAGAGTAAGTTCTTAGCAGAAGACAGCTATTTCACTCAAAAAAAAAAAAAGCATAACAAATTTAAAGAGATGGGGGAAGAGAGACAATCTCTGGACCAAAACACGTCCTTTAAATCAAGAGAACTTTGGAGAAAACAGCTTCTACCTTTCTCGCACATTATATTTGGTACTTACTAAAAAAAGCAAAATATTGAATTTAGCTCCGGAGATACTGGATTGTAGGGTAACATTTAGGTCCATTTCAGTCTGATGTGAGAGGACCCCATGGACTGCAGCCTGCCAGGCTCCTCTGTCCATGGGATTCTCCAGGCAAGAATACTGGATTGGGTTGCCATTTCTTCCTCTAGGGAATCTTCCCATACCCAGGGATCAAACCCTGGTTTCCTGCATTGCAAGCAGATTCTTTACTATCTGAGCCACCAGGGAAGCCCCTAGAAGGGAGACACTGTATAAAATCTGTGTACCTGCTTCTGCCTTTCCTGACCCCCATCCCCACCCCAGCCCTCTAACTCTGTGCATGCCTGACTCTCCAGACCTAGGCTCATTCTAGCTTAACTCCAGGAATGTCCAAGACCTCTGATATCAACAGAAGGGAGCTGTAAGGTCCACTTGGCAGAACGTAGCCCCTCGTCAATCTGACTAAAATTCTCTTCGTTAAAGTCAGGGATTGGGGATTTAGAGATAGGTTATCTGGGAAGACCATGATATTGAGTTACTAGAAATTATTACTACTTTAGGATGCCCTTGTTTTCCAATAAATTAGAAGCTCAA
>NW_011494629.1:6170173-6173515 GCF_000754665.1 Bison bison bison
CAAGAGACTAGGACATTCTCAGAGAATAAGAAATTTGAACAAATTCCAGAGGCTGACTTGTGGCAAGGGTCCTTGTTACCTTAGGAAAGGTAGTAACTGAGAGAAAAGACCTGAGGCATTAACTGCGGTATTTACATGTGCAAAATGTTTCATGGCTCCTCTAAAAATGCCCATGCGGCTCTGTGTCTACATATGTTTACAGAATGTGTAAATAAATATGAGTAGAATATGAAACACATGTGCCTGTGTTTATAAAATACGCATCCACTTATGCTAATGAAATTACTTCCATCTGAAGATAAATGGTCATTGTCTGCATAAGAACTAGGAATTAGGGAGATTCCTGGAATTTTTATCCTCACATTTGGAGAAACTGAGTCACTATTGTAATGTTTTTGTCATGAAAGGCAGGAAATGTGGCTTATGTCAACATTGAAAACTTTAATGTTTAAAGAGCAAGGAAAGTTGGAAAGAAAGCTATTCTCAGAAATCCTATTTTCATAACAGAGGAAATTTAAACTCAAATTCATTGCAGTAAGCATCCCGTGTAGTCACATATCCACTATTAGCAGACTTCTCCAGGCATCCCACCAATGCGATGTGCATAAAAATCTCTGAGGATTTTGTTTAAAGCGCATGTTTTTGTTAATTATATTAATCATATAGTATATTACATTCATAGTATTTATTTATCTTATAACTGAAAGTATGTACCTTTTGCCTATCTTAATCCACTTTATATACTGGACATATCCCATATATAGTCAACATTGCTGTATATTATATATGGGACTTCCCTGGTGGCTCAGTCAGTAAAGAATTCATCTACAATGCAGGAGACTACCTGAAATTCAGGAGACTCAGATTCAATCCTTGGATTAGGAAGATCCCCTGGAGAAGGAAATGGAAACCCACTCTAGTATTCTTGCCTGGGAAATCCCATGGACAGAAGAGCCTGACAGGATACAGTCCATGAGTTGCAAGAGTCGAACACGATTTAGCAATAAACCACCATCACCCATATTATATATGAAAGTTGTTAACAGAGTAAATCCTAAGAGTTTTCATCACAAGGAAAAAAATATTTTTGTTTGTTTTATTTTGTAGCTACATGAGACGTTGGATGTTCACTAAAAGTTTTGGGATAATCATTTCATGATGTATGTAAGTCAAATAATTATGATGTGCACCTTAAAATCATACTGTGCTGAAGGTTAATTATATCTTAATAAAACTAGAAGGAAAATGACATTAATTTATTAAGAAAAATAAAATGCATATTTCTGAACCATACTTCCAAAAAATCTAATTAAGCCTCAGTAGTACCAGGGGGTGGAGAAGGCAATGGCAACCCACTCCAGTACTCTCGCCTGGAAAATCCCATGGACAGAGGAGCCTGGTAGGCTGCAGTCTATGGGGTCACTAAGAGTCAGACATGACTGAGCGACTTCACTTTCACTCTTCACTTTCATGATTGGAGAAGGAAATGGCAACCCCCTCCAGTATTCTTGCCTGGAGAATCCCAGGGATGGGGGAGCCTCTTGGGCTGCCATCTATGGGGTTGCACAGAGTTGGACACGACTGACGCGACTTAGCAGTACCAGGGTAAAGAATCTGTCTTCAGCACAGGAGACACAGGACTTGGGTTCAATCCCTGATCCAAGAAGATCCCCTGGAGAAGGAAATGGCAACCCACTCCAGTATTCTTGCCTGGAAAATCTCATGGACAGATGAGCCTTGTGGGCTAGAGTCCGAAGGGTCACAAAGAGTCATACATGATTAAGTGACTGAGCACACACACACACACACAGTACCAGGACTCTGCATTCTTAGCATATGAGGCAGTGGACTGGTGACCATGCTTTGAGAAACATGGCTCTAATTTCTGAGTGGTGGAATGATGAACAATTCTTTTTTTGTAATAGGAGGTGGGTAGGTAGGAGCATTTATTTAGAAGATGATGTTCAAAAAAAAAAAAAATGGAACAAAAGTCTGTCAACTCAATAAAATAATGAAACCAACTCCACTGGGTGGCTAATATGAGTTAAAGTTGTAGGTTTCCAGCTGCTCAAACACAAGTCTGCACAGGCTGATTCCCCTCTTCAGATAAATCAGCTAGTGTAGGTATGCTGCTGCTGCTAAGTTGCTTCAGTCGTGTCCCACTCTGTGCGACCCCATAGACAGCAGCCCACCAGGCTCCCCCGTCCCTGGGATTCTCCAGGCAAGAACACTGGAGTGGGTTGCCATTTCCTTCTCCAATGCATGAAAGTGAAAAGTGAAAGTGAAGTCGCTTAGTTGTATCCGACTCTTATCGACCCCATGGACTGTAGCCCACCAGGCTCCTCCATCCATGGGATTTTCCAGGTAAGAGTACTGGAGTGGGGTGCCATCACCTTCTCCTAGTGTAGGTATAGCTGCTTGCTAATTCAACGTCCACCCTTGGAGAAACAGGGCTTATATGGGTTGTGATCTCATGACATTAATGTTGTGGGTCTTGAGCAATATTTTAGAAACTTTTACTTTGAAATAGTTAGAGGAACACAAGAAGTTGAAAAAATAGTTCAGAGAGGTCCCATGTGCCCATCATTCAGCCTCTGTAAAGGCAATGTCTTATCATCCATAGCACCTCATCAAAAGCAGGAAATCAACATTGGCATACTACATTCACTATTGTAGATTACTGACCTCACTCAGATTTCACCATTTTTTACATGTACACCTTTGTGTCTCACGTATTGATTTGTATAACCACCACCACTGTAATCAAGATAAAGAACTCTTTCTCATTTAAAAGTTGATGTCACCCCTTTATAGTCACCCTATCTCCTAGCCATAATCCCTGGAAACTACTGATCTGTTCTCCATTTGAACAATATTTTAAAAAACAAAATAGAATGGAAGAAATGGAAAATAACTGAAGAAAATGGAAAATAAGAGAAGAGAAAATAGCTGAGGGCATTTCAAAGGGGAGGGGCAAGCGTTGATTTGGGAACCTGTCACTTCTGTTACATGTATATATGTATGTGTTGGGCTGTGTTAGAAAATACAGATCTTATGGAGAATTGTGAACAAGAAAAAAAAGATTGAGAAATGCTGTGATATTAGACAGGTTGCATCATCAGCAAATGCTTCCTGCCTGCTGAGATCACAGTGACCTTTTCTGTTGGCTGATCGCTGCTGCTTCACATTTGGATGGAAATCCACCATCTGGACCTTAAGTGTTTGGATATTTTTGCTTAGACCTGTAGACCAGGAGACAAAATGAATCAGAGACAGGTAATTGACCATGAGGGGCTCAAGGACCATGCGCGTTCCAGGCTTCCCCCTCACCCCAATACCCCC
>NW_011494629.1:6173615-6183577 GCF_000754665.1 Bison bison bison
CCCAGCCCAGCCTCCCTTAGGGCCTAGAAGATAACAGAAGCCAGAAGATAAGCTCCTCAACTCTATAGACTCCAGAAGACAGTTCAAAAGAGCAGCTAAGGGAGTTCCTGAAACTTTTTTTTTTCCCACTTATAAGCCAATTTGTGATGTGTGATTCATACTTAGGCAATTTTAGGAAAACTTAAAAGGTTCATCACAATTTTAAATAAAAATATGTGTTAACCTTTTAAATAATATACTTCATATTATTGATAGGGATAATATTCCACACACACACACACACACACACACACAAATATATATATAACTGGCTAGAAAGTAAATGGATTGATGTGGCATGACAACCCACTCCAGAATTCTTGCCTGGAGAATCCCATGGACAGAAGAGCCTGGAAGGCTGCAGTCCATGGGGTCACAAAGAGTTAGACATGACTGAAGGGACTTAGCACTCACGTATGGGTGAAGTTCCCCACTTAATCCCCACAAAGAATTAGAGCTTGCTACTTCAAAGGCATAGGTCATTGCAAATGGCACGTGTTTGGTGTCTTTGTCAAACACATTCAGAAACTAAGGAGTAGTTTTTTGTAGGATGCCTCTTTGCGCCTGGCAATTGTGATGTAGATAGGCTGTCCTACCTAAAAGCTGAAAGAATGTTTCTGCTTGGGAGACAGTGATGAATAGTTGGTGCCTAATCTATTCTTGGGTTGCATAGATTCCGGGAAATAATTCCTTCATATTCTGTTGCAACATTTGAGTTTTTAAGCATGTCCAAACTTATGCCATTGATCTATTTCACCAATGAGTGAAGGAAATCACCTCCAGTGAGGGAGAGTCCAGCTCTCAGGGACTGAGCCACTTGCAATACAGCTTACGGAGTCTGGCTAGCCTGTTTTCAAATCTAAGAACTTCTATAATTTGGGCTTGAAGTGACTGACTCAGGTATTTCAGGATACTGAAAATTTCACTGCCAGGTGTCACTTGAACAAACTTCCTGAAATCACAGAAACAATCTTTAACTAAAATGATCACACTTCACTTCAAAACCTTATGTGAGCATTCTTTACTTTGACGGCTGTTATTCACTTCAGAAAAGTGACACTTCAGAAAAGCAGTGTCTCATGTTTTACTGTCATTTCTTGCCACAACTTTTTTTTTTTTTTTCAGTACCTGCATTTGGATTACAGGTGCGATTTTCTCCGTTTTCTTAAATACTAACTCAGGATCAGAAGCATGATATTGACCATTGGCTATTCTCTGGGGATAACCCTGAGTGTGGATCCACATTCAGATGTAACCTCTTTACCTGGCAACACCCCTTCTCCTGAACAAAGGCTGATACCCCCTCAGCAGCAACCTCATGACAGCTTTTCCAGGTCACATCACAGCTCCCAGGTTATTTAACCAAACAGCCCCCTGCATCATTTCCCCATAGCTTGGGTTCTCGCTGGTTATCAGCAATGACAGCTTCTTCATTTATTCTTCCCCCTCTTACAAACACTATGGCAGAGACCATGGGCTTTTCGTCCCTGCACTGCTTCCTCCTTACTTCTCCCAGGGTAGCATTCCAGGCTATGCTATCCAGGAGCTGATCTGCCTCCTCCATCTCTTTCCTGCCACAGCCATCTTGGAAGACCCTTGTTCTACATGGCCCACCTACAGTACACAAGGGGGTTCCCAGCTGCATCAGACTTTAGAGAGGCACAGTTTCAGGGTTTATTTGTTGTTCCATGTCATCTAGCCTGACTTAGCTTTACATAGGCTGACAGTTGATTCATTCTTTGGACACGAACTTATTTATCCAGCTGTAAAGTAAACTATCTGCTCTACACATATGATAGCAATGACTTTTCCACATTTTTATGCCATTGAATTTTATGTGACATCTACAGAGATATTTTATACAGGAATTTTGTGAATAAATTACTCTGCTTCTTCTCTGGGCACAACATTTACAAATTTGGGACTGATTTTGTAAGATTCTTAGCAGCAAAGTAAACTACTTGTTCTTACTAAAAGAAGTAGATGTTGAATGATGTCTTTATGTTTTGGATCTGTTCTTTGGCCTTAGCAACAAAATTGAATACCTTAAAATATTACTTTTTGTTTGTCTTAGAAAAACTTAACTCTTCTAATAGACAATTCAGGACATTTTGTGTGAAAATAAAGCGAGATTTGACAAAGTTTCAAAGAAAGTGTATCTTCAGTTTGATTTTTCTTTTTCTGTTTCTCATGTGAAATAATCGCTTGTTTGATCTACACGGACTCATATTCCTTATGTATAAGAAATTCCTATCCACTGTTACATTTGGGATGCTTTTCTGAACTGTAGTTTATGTTCCTATGCTCATTACTCTTTTCATGCCTCAGTGAACCATTGTAAAACCAGTAACCCAATTTTGTAAATTGAGAATTTAAAATAATTGCTTAACCAAGGTCCTCAGGAAAGCAGAGCCTGAGACACAGATTAGAGTGCTGATAATTTATTTGGAATGTGCAAACTTAGGGCAGTCCAGGTGAAGGAAAAGGGGGTCTGTGAAGCAAAGAAAGATGTGAATGAATGTGATGTAACACATGACTGCATTGGCCATGGCAGCACAATGAGCCACAGAGACACCAGACTGCACAGCAGGCTCGCCCACCTCCCTAGGGCTTCTCTGGAAGTGTTCCAAGTCAACGGAGGAGAGGGAATCTATTTGCCCAACTCCTTCCCGTCCCAGTGGTCAGGGTTTACCTCCAGATGGCTCAATGCCTGTCACTCTGGCTTGTGCCATCCAACCCGTTGGCAGCTTCTAAGTCTCATTTCTGTCCTCTGTCAAATGAAGACAATTATATCACCTCCTTATGAGATGTTTTGAGGGTTAAACAGAGTAAAGAATTTAAAACCTGAACAACTATAGGCATTCAAACAAATGACCGCTAAGGAAAAGATGACAGGAACTCCTGGATGCTCAGCCATTGATCAGAGTTCCTATTCATCTGTTAAATGATAAGGAACTTGCAATCAGCCAGACATAAAGGAACAGCAGAGACAGCTGGGTGTGGTGACAGACTTGAAACTTGGTCCAACAGGGATGTGCAGCTGTTTTGATCATATTCATGAGAGTAGAGGGAAAGGATGGGTTCCAGAAATGTTTCAGCAAGAATAATAATAAGCAAAAATGATATAACTTTGGAAGGAAAAGACCTGCTCTGTAGTGGCCAAACACAATACCTTATAATGGCTTCCTAAGAAAAATGTCTATTTCAACACTGTTCCAGGAATTCAGAGAATGCTGGAAATCATTTATTTTGCCCTGTTTCTACCTTCTGCCTTTTTTTTTTTTTCCTTATCTTTTTTTGTAAATATCATGTAGAACAAGAGCAAAAGTTTACCTCTCCATCTGTTATCTCACTGGGTCAGAGTTGTTCCTTTAAATCTGGGGGGTAACAAATCAAAGTTCCCAGAGTTGGCTCTATTCCCCACACAGAATTCATTTATTTTGAATGGCATAGTTACAGGTTTCACTACAGAGTGGCAACCCCACTGCATTTCAGCCAAGAAACTCATGCTTAGAAAAAATATTCCAAGCTCTGCTGAAAACAGATCCAGTGCTAACACAGCCAAATTAAACACTGAAGTCAAGACATTTAGAATCAGTATTCTCATGTTGCTTGTTACTTCTTTACATGGCATCCAACTGAATACCTTAATTTTATGTTGAGTTTTGTTAAGGACATGACTTTTCATTCAGCAAATACTCCTTGAGCTTTGGTGTAGGGCCACGGACATTACCATGTATGCGTGCATGCTTAGTCACTTCAATTGTGTCTGTGTCTTTGTGACCCCTTGGGCTGTAGGCCACCAAGCTCTTCTGCCCATGGGATTCTCCAGTCAAGAATACTGGAGTGGATTGCCATGCCCTCCTCCAGGGGATCTTCCCCACCCAGAGATGGAACCCAAGTCTCTTACGTCTCTTGCAGTGGCAGGCGGGATCTTTACCACTAGCACCACGTGGGAAACCCCCATTAACAAGCAAACATTGCATTTTATATGAGCTGTCTACAATTTAGTTAAAAATATGTGACAATTAACTAAAACAGTAGTGAAAAAGATGTCATAAGGCAGTATGAGTGGTAAAGATAGCTAACTCTGGTGCTGAAAACTGGGTCTCTGTACCAGTGCTGAACTGAATCTCAGAGACCCAGTTTGTGTGAAGCAGAAAAGAATAGCTTAATTGCTTTGCCAGGCAAAGGGGAACACAGTAGGTTTGTGCCTCTCAAAACTGTGTTTTCCAACTTGGGAGGATTTAGTGGGGAGTTTTATAGCAATAGTTCAAGGGTGGGATTGCTGATAAGGATTAGGGTGTGAGTAGGGCTTGTACTTCTTTAATCTTGTCTCAGGCAGTTTCTTAGCTGCTCCTCCCTTGACTCTTCTTGGAGTCTGCTCCCCATGAATAGTAAATGGGGGACAGAAAGACTTCTGTGTCCAGGAGCCCAACAGGGCTTTTACTCATACCATCTTACATACTCATCAGAAGTGTATGAGGACTCCAAATTCTTAACATCTTTGTCAACACTTACTATTGTCAGTTCTTTAAAAATTATATTTATTCTAATACAAATGACATGGTATCTCACTGTGATTACAATTTGCCATTTCCCTAGTAAGGAATGATGTTGAGAATTTTTTCTTGTGCATATTGGTCATTTGTATATCTTTTGGTGAAGTGTCTTTCAAATCCTTTGTCTATTTTTGATTGGGGTTATTTGCTTTTTCTGGAGAAGGCAATGGCAACCCACTCTGGTACTCCTGCCTGGAAAATCCCAAGGATGGAGGAGCCTGGTAGGCTGCAGTCCATGGAATCGCTGAGGGTTGGACACGACTGAGTGACTTCACTTTCACTTTTCACTTTCATGCATTGAAGAAGGAAATGGCATCCCACTCCGGTGTTCTTGCCTGGAGAATCCCAGGGATGGGGGAGCCTGGTGGGCTGCCATCTAAGGGGTCACACAGAGTCGGACATGACTGAAGTGACTTAGCAGCAGAAGGAGCAGATTTTTCTACTGCATTTTAAAGGTTTTTTTTTTTAATACTCTGAGACAAGTCCCTTATTCAATATTTGACTTGCAAATATTTTCTCTCATTTTGTGCATTGTCTTTTCACTTTTAAATAATGTCATTACAGTATAAAAAGTTTAAGATTTTTGATGAAGTCTTATCTGCTGCAGTCCATGGGGTTGCAAAGAGCTGGATACGACTTAGAGACTGAACAACAAAAACAATTTATCCTTTCTTTAAAAATTTCTTGTGCTTTGGTGTAATAGCTAAGAAATCATTGCCCAATTTAAAATCATGAAAATGTAAACCTGTATTTTCTAAGGGCTTTATAGCTTTAGCTCTTGCATTCAGATCTTTGATCCATTTTGAATTAGTTGTCATATGTGCTGTGAAGTAGGAGTCCAACTTCATTCTTTTCCATGCAGATCTCTCGTTGCTCCAACATTGCTTATTGAAAAGACTATTCTTTCTTAACCTATTTGATTGTCTCTTGTCAAAAATCAATTGGCCATAAATACAGTGGTTTATTTCTGGACTCTCAATTTTATTCCATTGATCTGTAAGTCTGTCCTTATACCAGTACCATACTGTCTTGACTACTGTAGCTTCATAGTGGAAGTGTGAGTTCCTCTACTTTTTTTTCAGGCTTGTTTTGGCTATTCTAGATCTTTCACATTTTTATATGACTTTTAGGATCAACTTATCAATTTCTGCAAAAGTGTAACTGAGGTTTTGAAAGGAATTGTATTGCAACTGTAGAATAATTTGAGGAGAATTGCCATCTTAACAATTAAGTCTTTTAATTCATGAATGCAGAATGTCCTATTTATTTAGGTCTTCTTTAGTTTTTTCCAATAGTATTTTATAGTTTTCAGTACATAAATTTTGCACTTGTTTTGTTAAATTTATTCCCAAATATTTTATTCTTTGTGAGGTTGATATAAATGAAATCATTTTCTTAATTTCATTTTTGGATTGTTCATTACTGATGTTTATACATACACTAAAAATAGTGTTTGATTTTTGTTCATTGATCCTATTCCTGCAAACTTGCTGTACTTGTTTATTAGTTCTAATAAGTTTTGTTTTTCCCTTTTTTTTTTTTAGTTGTGTGTGTTCCTTAGCATTTTTTACATACAAAATCATATCATCTGTGAATATAGATAGTTTAACTTCTTCTTTTCCAGTCTGGATGCCTTTTATTTCTTTTACTTGTTTAATTGTCCTGAATTCACTTTGTTTTGAAATAATTTCCCCTTAAGTTCTTGCTCCACCAAGCCTTGGAATCATAATTATCAGTCAGTTCAGACCTGCCCTTCATTTTCTGGGTTCCTATGTAATTTCCTAGGGGGTTCATACAGAACCAAGTCATCAGTGGGAGGGGGCACTGTCTGGGTCCTTGGTGCCATCATCATTCTTGTTTTCATTTATTTCAGCCATTTATGCATGCAGACTACTGCTATGTCCTTTTTGCCCCAAGCTGATGGACCCCTCAGATCTCTAGTTCTCTAGGCTGTGTTGTCACAGCTCTCGGGTGCTCACAAAACATTTAGTAGCTCCCAGATTTCTCCTGGTTGCAGGAAACTCTGTTGGGGCTGTCTTGGATCTGTCTGCCTGAATATAGTATCATTCTCCTGGCTTGATGGGCAGGAATTCATGTACTCTGGGCTCTTCCCACGCACGGGGAACATGGGTTTCTTCTGCTTGGAATACTCAACCAACATGGAGCTTTGCTCATTTGACTCTGAACCTCAGGGTTTGATCATGGACTAGGTGTCTTCTATGGAGCCTGTGATAGAGTTTCAATAACATTCTGAATTGTTACAACAAGGGACGGAGTGGGTGCTACTGGCATCCAGCAGATAGAGGCCAATGATGCTGTGAAACATCTTACAATGCACAGGACAGTTCTCACATCAAAGAATTATCTGGACCAAAAGGTCAACAGAGTCGAGGCAGAGACATCTTGTGATGAATCTATTGTTCATCCTCATCCTTGAGGATCTGTGCTTTGAAATAATAATAATAAAGCATTTTAATCTGATTTTCTGCTGCTGCATTGCCATCCCTGGGGCACTGGAGACAGAAGGTCTATTTGATCAGGAAAGATAGGGAGCAGGAGGAAGTAACAACAATAACGAAATGTTAGTTGGATACCACAGAGCAATGAAAATGAATGAGCCATAGATACACAGGAAACACAACAACAAAATAATGTTGAATAAAAGAATATATACAAGGACTTCCCTGGCAGTCCAGTGGTTCAGACTCCATACTTTCACTACAGGGGTACTTGTTCAATCTCTAGTTGGGGAACTGAGATCCCATAAGCTTCAGCATGGTCAAATATATATATACACTATGATTCCATGTATAGAAAGTTCCAAAACATGCAAAGCTACTTTATTGAGATATCCACAGCTGGACTGGATGGTAACACTATAAAGAAAAGCAAGGATGTAATTGCCATAAAAGTCATTACTTTTACTCCATTATCTCTGGAATAGGCAGGTGGAGGGAAATTACGATGAAAAAAGGACACAAGATTACATTCCAAGGTACTGGTGGTGTTCTACTTCTTGCTTCCTTTAACCAGTACATTTATGTTTTATAAACTTCTTTATATGCTTCACAATAAAAAAGTTAAAAAAACACAGTAGTCAAAATTCAAAAATTTTACCCTCTTGAAACAAATAAAGTACATGCATAGAAAAAAATAGGTGAATTTCAAATAAGATCTGAGGTGTGGTTGATAACGTACCAGTGTTAATCTCATAGTTTTGATGCATGTTCTAAGATATGGAAGCTGTTAACAATCAAGGAAACTAGGTGAAGGATACATGGGGCCTCTCTGAACTTTGCAATTTTCCTCAAAGTGTGAAATTAGTTCAAAGTAAAATATTTACTTAAGACAAATACCATCCTAACATTTATACACGTTTTTTCCAACCTTTCACCTTTTTCTAAATTTTTACTTGTTTTTCTTTTTTGCTAATATGAGCAACATCTATGGAAATAACCACAGATAATACTTGCAATGCACTTATTTTGTGCAAGGCACTGCTCTAAGTGCTTAATAACTATGCACTCATTTCATCCTAACAGAATTCCAAGGGCTAGAGGTGATTACTATCCCCATTTTACTGTTGGTGAAATAGAGACACAGAGAGCTGTGTGTGATGACTAGCCTAGCTGGCAGGTGGCAGGGAGTGGCAACCGTCTGGCTCCACAGTCTGTGCTCATAATATATTGTCATTACTGAGAGTTTGGGAAGTACAGAAAAGTATGAAGACACAGAAACAAAAAGCCAGTCAGATGCAGCTACTATTTTTTTATTGTAGCATGTTCCCTTCCAGCCTTTTTTCCTCTGTGTGTTTTAACTTGGTAGACACGAATTTGTAGCCAGATTTTCTTTTGACTCTAAACATCATGTCATATGCATTTTTCATGCCACTAAAAATCTAAACAAAGCATTAAAGGCTACATGATATTTTGTGTATAGAGTTGCTACACTTTGCATACCTGTGTCTAGAATGCTGTGTGTTTAGATGTTTCCAATTTCTTTGCTATTATATATAAAGCTGACATGAATATCCTCATTCTTAATTCATGTTTCCTTTCTGAGTATTTGTTTAATTTCTACTTTTTTGTCACTTAACTTTTTTCTCTGCTTTTCTTACCATAACTTACTATACAAGTAATTCTATAAATGCACAGGTTACCATTTTAGTATTAATATAAATATTTACAAGTTTTAAAAATTCTCTATCTTATACCATTCAGTATTCCTCCTTGCCATTCAAGAGTGAATGGCAGATTTTCCATGCTTCAGAAATGAGATGAGTAATGTCTTTCTTCACACCTGATAGAAAGAAGTTTCCAAAGTGAAATGAGATGGAGGCAAGGACGGCAGTCAGTAAGGATGAGGATGCACGTAACGGCTCCAAGCTTCTGCTGATGTAGCAAGTGCTCTTGTGGTATGCTGTGGCTCTTACTCCCCTAACCAGTTCCATACTGAGACATTACTATCTGCACTTTACAGATGAGGAAACTCAGGCCCAAACCCAGAGAGCTAGTTTCAGAAGGAGTGAGCATGGAAATAGGGATGATATGGGAGGAGGAGAAACTGCAGACCAGATCCCCTTGGGATACGTGTCTCTAAGCAGTTATGTCAGATTTATATTGAATATTTACAGGAAAACACACACACACACAAATCCCATCAGGTTTGGAATCTTCAATTTAGGACATTCTAACACAAATATTTGCCTTAATTCAATCTACTTGGGGTGAGTCTGGGGTCGGAGTGTGGTACATGGAAACCTAGCACCTGAGTTCGTTAGACACATGGAATCTCAGAACCCATGTCAGACCCACTGACTCAGGACTGCATTTTCACAAGATCTGTGTGCACATCTAAGTCTGAGAAGCACTGCTGTAAGAGTTTATTAGGAAGGATTTCCTTCAGATGTCTTTGAGCCCGATGTAGCATCTACAAGCCATGAAACACTTTTTCTCGGTATGTTTACCAAGAGGCTCAAGGAATGCTGACTGACATCAGAGGCTGTCTAGGGAATCTTGGAAATGCAGATGTGGGATCACAGAACTGCAGCTCTGCCAACTGTCTTCTGCCCTCTTCCTACTTTTCAGTTTAGTTCAGTTCAGTTGCTCAGTCGTGTCCGACTCTTTGCAACCCCATGAATCACAGCATGCCAGGCCTCCCTGTCCATCACCAACTCCCAGAGTTTACTCAAACTCATGTCCATTGAGTTGGTGATGCCATCCAGCCATCTCATCCTTTGTTGTCCCCTTCTCCTCCTGCCCCCAATCCCTCCCACCATCAGAGTCTTTTCCAATGAGTCAACTCTTCGCATGAGGAGGCCAAAGTACTGGAGTTTCAGCTGTAGCATCATTCCTTTCAAAG
>NW_011494629.1:6183677-6208034 GCF_000754665.1 Bison bison bison
CAGAGTCTTTTCCAATGAGTCAACTCTTCGCATGAGGAGGCCAAAGTACTGGAGTTTCAGCTTTAGCATCATTCCTTTCAAAGAAATCCCAGGGCTGATCTCCTTCAGGATGGACTGGTTGGATCTCCTTGCAGTCCAAGGGACTCTCAAGAGTCTTCTCCAACACCACAGTTCAAAAGCATCAATTGTTCGGTGCTCAGCTTTCTTCACAGTCCAACTCTCACATCCATACACGACCACTGGAAAAACCATAGCCTTGACTAGACGGACCTTTATTGGCAAGGTAATGTCTCTGCTTTTGAATATGCTATCTAGGTTGGTCATAACTTTCCTTCCAAGGAGTACATGTGTTTTAATTTCATGGCTGCAATCACCATCTGCAGGGATTTTGGAGCCCAGAAAAATAAAGTCTGACACTGTTTCCACTGTTTCCCCATCTATTTCCCATGAAGTGATGGGACCAGATGCCATGATCTTCGTTTTCTGAATGTTAAGCTTTAAGCCAACTTTGTCACTCTCCTCTTTCACTTTCATCAAGAGGCTTTTGAGTTCCTCTTCACTTTCTGCCATAAGGGTGGTGTCATCTGCATATCTGAGGTTATTGAGATTTCTCCCGACAATATTGATTCCAGCTTGTGCTTCTTCCAGCCCAGCGTTTCTCATGATGTACTCTGCATAGAAGTTAAATAAGCAGGGTGACAATATACAGCCTTGACATACTCCTTTTCCTATTTGGAACCAGTCTGTTGTTCTATGTCCAGTTCTAACTGTTGCTTCCTGACCTGCATACAGGTTTCTTAAGAGGCAGGTCAGGTGGTCTGGTATTCCCATCTCTTAAAGAATTTCCCACAGTTTATTGTGATCCACACAGTCAAAGGCTTTGGCATAGTCAATAAAGCAGAAATAGATGTTTTTCTGGAACTCTCTTGCTTTTCTAATGATCCATTGAATGTTGGCAATTTGATCTCTGGTTCCTTTGCCTTTTCTAAAACCAGCTTGAACATCTGGAAGTTCACTGTTCGCGTATTGCTGAAGCCTGGCTTGGAGAATTTTGAGCATTACTTTACTAGCGTGTGCGATGAGTGCAATTGTGTGGTAGTTTGAGTATTCTTTGGCATTGCCTTTCTTTGGGATTGGAATGAAAACTGCCCTTTTTCCAGTCTTATGGCCACTGCTGAGTTTTCCAAATTTGCTGGCATATTGAGTGCAGCACTTTCACAGTATCATCTTTCAGGATTTGAAATAGCTCAATTGGAATTCCATCACCCCCACTAGCTTTGTTCATAGTGATGCTTTCTAAGGCCCACTTGACTTCACATTCCAGGATGTCTGGCTCTAGGTGAGTGATTACACCATCGTGATTATCTGGGTCATGAAGATATTTTTTGTACAGTTCTTCTGTGTATTCTTGCCACCTCTTCTTAATATCTTTTGCTTCTGTTAGGTCCATACAATTTCTGTCCTTTATTGAGCCCATCTTTGCATGAAATGTTCCCTTGGTATCTCTAATTTTCTTGAAGAGATCTCCAGTCTTTCCATTCTGTTGTTTTCCTCTATTTCTTTGCATTGATCGCTGAGGAAGGCTTTCTTCTATCTCCTTGCTATTCTTTGGAACTCTAACTGCAATTAATTGCATTGTGCACTAAAGCTCCAAGGTGGAATGGGCTGGAGGGCATCTGGCAGAGTCCTACCAACAGAAAACAACTGAGACCCAGCTGCTATTAGGATAAGCTTCCCAGGAAGGACAATCACCACAAAGACAAAACAATGCTACTTCTGGGAGGTAAGGGGCGGTGGAATGATCTCTCCTTATGCTTTTTACAGAAGTGAAAAGCACTGACAAGGTGGTTAGAGATGGCGTCTTCCAACCTCATTGTTTTACACGTGAAAGAACCAAGAGCTTTTACTGTGATCACATAGGTACTAGCAAGGGGCAGAGTTGGTGTTCCCCTTTGGTTCCTTGGCTTCCCAGCCCAGTCCTGCCCCGCAGCATGGGTGGTGCTAGAATGGGTTGGTACTTAGCCTCCATTTCCAGCACCTTCTAGCATAGCTCCTTTCAGAAGTAAGAAACCTCCTTTCTAGACTCTTCTATGGTTGGATTGTGGATATGATTTGGGTTCCTTGGATTACATGCACTCCCAAGCCGTCTGAAGGTGAATTAGCACATCTTTCTGTTCTTTCTGCCAGCACACTCAGCAATGGAGGTAGATTATTTGCAGCACAGCTGCCTGGGGGTCAGGAGACATGGAAGGATACTTGCTTTAGCCAGCGCAGATCTAGGACAAGAGATGTGACTCTGAGGGAACAACTGAGACCACAAGGCTTTCTGATCCCTGACTTGCATCAAAAGTACTCCCAGGGCAATAGTCCCAGGTAGCTTCTTGATTCCCCATCTTTCTGACAATGGTGAGGCATCGGCTCCTGGAGGGGTGTTCCTCCAATCCCTCCCACAGTTTTGTAAGCACAGTATTAAATCCCTTTTTGCTTAAAGTGCCTAGGGCTTTTCTATTTTCTGCTGCTGAATCCTAACTGAAGTATGTACTCTCTTAAGTGTGAGGCATAAATTCACAGTAAATTATATTAGGAAGGAGCTCTGCAAAGACCCATTTTTTCCTTCTCTCTCTGATTACTCACGCACAGTATTTGAAACACAAATGTCTTTCACAATGTACTCTTTTTGGAATTTATGTTATATCATCACCCAAACTTCCTAGAATGGTAGGATATTTAAATATAAACTTTGTCATACATCAAAACTCTAGGTATCAGAACAAATGTCAGAGGTATCATTTAATTTGCAATGGTAGTGCTTGCTGACAGAACAAACAAACTTAACAAGAGTTACTGGAGAACTTCCCTGGCGGTACAGTGGATAAGAATCTGCCTGCCAATGCAGAGGACACAGGTTCGATCCCTGATCTGGGAAGATTCTGCATGCCACAGAGCAACTAAGCCCACGAGCCACAACTGCTGAGTCCACATGTTGCAACTACTGAAGCCCGTGCACCTAGAGCCTGTGCTTGGCAACAGGAGAAGCCACCACAGTGAGGACCTGCGCACCACAATTATAGAGTAGCCCCTGCTCACGGCAATTAGAGAAACTCCTGGTGCAACAATGAAGACACAGCACAAACAAAAATAGAATTAAAAAAAGAGTTACTGGAGGATAGGAAAATTTTAATTTTTCTTCTGAACATGTGTATGCAACATTTCTCATGCTGAGACTTTCTTGTTTTGTCAGTGTACAGCTTGCATTCATTCCTAGAGCACACATTTGGCTCAAAAGGTGGTCCATAGTAAAGACCATACAAAGTTGGAAATGAATCATTTAGAGAAAACATTCATTTCAAAATTCTAGCTTATTTTAATAATAATAATAATAACTTAATTTCTGAGATCTTTCTGTGCTCTAATCACTGTGCTATGTGCATTCTATCTTGTGGGCCATTGCATTGAATAGTCTCATAAAGTTGTTTTTTATCATTTAGTCACTAAGTCATGTCTGACTCTTTTGCCATCCTGTGGACTCTAACCCGCCAGGATCCTCTGTCCATGAGATTTCCCAGGCAAGAATATTAGAGTGGGTTGCCATTTTGTTCTCCAGGGAATCTTCCCAACCTAGGGATCAAACTTTGGTCTTGTGCATTGGCAGGTGGCTTCTTTACCACTGAGCCACCAGAGAAGACCTCCCACAAAGTAGATGTTATTATTTCTATTTTACAGATGATGAAACTGAGATTCAGTGAGATTAAGCATCTTGCTCAAAGATACTCAACTTGTAATTGACACAGCTGGCATTTGAACCTAGTCTTTTTTTGACTCAAAAGCTCATAACCATTCTACCATCATCTCCCCAAATAGTACCTGCCTAAGAGAACAGCATATTCAAAAGCAGAGACATTACTTTGCCAACAAAGGTCCATCTAGTCAAGGCTACGGTTTTTCCTGTGCTCATGTATGGACGTGAGAGTTGGACTGTAAAGAAAGCTGAGTGCTGAAGAATTGTTGCTTTTGAACTGTGGTGTTGGAGAAGACTCTTGAGAGTCCCTTGGACTGCAAGGAGATCTAACCAGTCTTTTCTAAAGGAGATCAGTCCTGGGTGTTCACTGGAAGGAATGATATTAAAGCTGAAACTCCAGTACTTTGGCCACCTCATGCGAAGAGTTGACTCATTGGAAAAGACTCTGATGGTGGGAGGGATTGGGGGCAGGAGGAGAAGGGGATGACAGAGGATGAGATGGCTGGATGGCATCACCGATTCATCATGGACGTGAGTTTGAGTGAACTCCTGGAGTTGGTGATGGACAGGGATGCCTGGTGTGCTGCGATTCATGGGGTTGCAAAGAGTCGGACAAGATTGAGCGACTGAACTGAACTGAACTGAACTGAAGAGAATAGGACATGTAACGTTTCATATAGCTTTAAGAAGTTCAGGATATCTGCTGTAAGTTCTAATGTAACTAAAGGATGTTAAGGGAATGACTTTAAAAAAACTTATTCTCTTTCCTGGTGAAAATTTTGGTCATGTAAAAAATTTATATATGTCTTAATTCATGGAGTTCTAGGGAAAGGGATTAGTGGTGTGTAGTCACAAGAGGTAAACTGGATCAGGTGGGAGGGCAGGAAATTTTCCTTTTTGTTTCTCCCCCTTTATACTCGAGGGTTCTGTGTCATTTACATTTTGGCAAAGGTTTGTAAGGAGCTGATGCTGGCTGGATCTCAATTCTGGTGTGAAAAGGACATATACACAGAAGTGTAAGGTGCAAATTCATTAGTCATCAGGAAAAGCCCTCCTCCTCACCACTTCTCCCCAAAGTAGCTCTGAACATATGCCTGCAACATCCCTTGTTCTTGGTGCTGTGCTAAGAAGCAGGCCCTTATCTGTAGAGAAATGACCTTTCCTGTTTGCTCAACATTTATGACAACAGGAGCATGGGGAAACAAGACTGCCACCCACAACACAGCACTTTATTCACCTGGATGTTGGAGTGCAGATTTTGGCGACTGGGTGCTGGAAGATCCAGCAGTTACGTGGCTGCAAACAAACGCTGGCTGCCCTTCCCTGAGCACAGACGTCAAGCGGGGTCAGGTCCCAGTGGTTCAGTGGTTGCATCAGTGGCTTTTCTCAAGAATAGCTGACACTAACAGCTATCTCCCTGAGCGCAGGCTCAAGGCCCCCAAAGCCCACAGCGCCTCCACAAGCTCCCCTTAGATCTGGACCTTGTGCTCCAAATCAAATACCACCCACGCCACAGCGTAGAAAGAGCTGATTCAGCTTTCGGTGACTCTTCAGTCTCGACCTTTCTCCTATAATTGCTAAGCTTGTTTTTAATCAATGTTTAACTTCTTGATTAATTTCCTTGATTTCTAAGGGCAGTTTTTCACAAGTGAGATAATGTGTTCTAAATGTTCGCTGAGCTGTTGGTGCACTGGAAACTGTAAACACTTCAGACTGCTTTTTGTCTCCCTAATGCTCTCCCTTATTATGTGGGCTTGCAGCGCCTATGAAATTTAGTCTTTATTCTCTCTGCCATCTGCATAATTGCCAGTGTTTAAAGAACCTCGCTTCTCCCTTTCTTTGCCACTGGGAAAAGAATTGTTTGTTCAGCCTTCACTAAATTAGTATTTTTCTGGCTTCTTATCTCTCATGTCTTGAAGAGTGGTATGTAATTAATTCTGAAATTTTGATGGTTTTCACATTACTCACTGCCTTCTCCTTGGCAATTCACCTGCTTTCTACTTTCTTTCTCTCAGATCTGTTTGTCTCCGGGGGAGGACTTCTCACTCACATCTTTATTTCATTTGCTTTTTAAAAGGCTTTGTGGTTCTTTGGAATAAGAGAATGTTATCTGCTGCCATCGAGCCTAACTGCCGGCTCCTTTGTCATTTTGCTTGTGCTCCCTGGGCTACATCCCCTGTCCTTGGGATGCAGGTATTGGACTTGGAGGCGCCGGGTAATCCCATAATGGAACCACACTTAAAAGCCGGACAGCTTCCTCAGAGTACTATTGCTCTAATACATTTCCATTACTGGCATTTGTCAATATGGGACTGAGACAGCAAAGCTATGGGGAGGATATTTGAAAATGGGAGAAAAGACCAGATTGATATGAATCTTGGCAGATTTTTCCCCAGTGTTTCTTTGCCCTCCTGCCATACCCCCAAACAGATTTCCTTATTTTACTTTTTATTTACTTTCTGCTCTCTGTCCTTATCGCTATTTCTTATAATAGCAAGTGATTTAAACTAGAGGCTCTGTAATAGGATTTGCCAATCACTCATACACACTGGTTTTTACACACAAATTGAAAAATGCTGTACATACTGTTGTACATCTTTCTTTTTTCACTTAAACCTTTAACTTGAAGATTATTCCAATCCTTCCCCTCTTCTTTTGTTTTGCAAAAAAATAATATCAGATAGTGCATTACCATTTTCCCTTAGCAATATATAGTGATCCTGTTTCCTTGCTTAAAAATGTCTACTTTAACCTGATGTTCCTAATTTTCCATTTTAGGATCCTATCTTGAGTATCAGTAACTCCCCTTCTGTAGTTGCTAGGTGCTCCATAACTATCTATGGACTGGACTTGAACTGATGCATTTTATGCAGAGAGGTAAATAATAGATTTGAGTAGTCAGAGGCGGGGTTTAGAAGGACTAGATTCTAAGCATCCAAAGGCTTGCAAGGTTTTTTCAGAGTCTCATTCTTCCTGTTGCTTTATTTCTTTAGAACAACCAGAATTATTTTCAAACCTCTCATCAGAGTGGTGGTGAGTGTTCTCATCACAGCAGGGTAGATGGGAGGGAAACTGATCCTTTGGGTCAGCACTGACATATAATTTAGATTTTTTCTCTCTGAAATGATTTAGGTATAGACTTGCCAGGAAGCTGCAGGTTGGACTAAATGCTCTCTTGAGGCCTTTGCCAACCATATGGTTTTATAATTCATGGTAAAATGTTAGAATGACTAATTCACACTTACTTTAAAATAAAGTCAGAGAACGATGGAGATATGAAAGGAAGTTACCCTGTGACCCTAAATGCTTACAATCAGACTTTCTTTCACAAGTGGATAAGACTACCCCTTGAGTATCATGTTATTTTAATAGCTCTGAGGTCATAATTTTTGAAGTGTGAATCAGATCCTGTTACTCCCCATTTATAATGCTCCAGACCCTTCTGCTTGCAAATCTCCTTTTCCATCCAAACCCTTATTGTGGCTCTAACATTTGTACCTGTTCACCACCCAGGACTTGTTCACCCTGGTCTACATCTCACTCATCTTCAGCGGCATCATAGGTTTCCCTAAGGCTGTTTAGGACTGTGCCTTAAAATCACCTGGACTCATGTCTGAAAATCTGATTCCACCCTGCCCTTCCCCTCCTCCACCTTCTGAAAAAGAACTTTTGTGGGGGTAGGATCCAAGAGCAGGTATAATATTTTGAAACTTCCCTGGGATTCTGGTACACACCCATATTTAGGACTTCTGCCTCATAGGGAAGTCCTAGCTGCTGGCCTGCCACCACGTGGCATCCCCCATCATCCCCTCACCATCCTGTCATCCCCCATCATCCAGGAATGCTGACAACTGGGCTGACAACTGCTGAAACTCCAGACTGACGGAAGATTGGATTCCCTCTCCAGTCTCCCTGGAGTCTGCCATTTGACTTTCTGCTTCCTGTCTCAGGATTGTCTCTTTACCCAACATTCAGTAGATACGGACTCATCTTCAGGAGAGGCCTCCTCCCCACCCACAACGTGGCCAGTAGGTGATGGGCTCAGCAGTGCAACTGCGCCAGCATATGACAAAGCACAGCCCAGCGCACTCAGCTCCCCCCAGCAAGGTCTGAATACCTGAGGCTTAGTCCAACTTTCTACAGAACCTGTTGGTTTTTGGTGTTTCACTACCTCTTTTGTTATGCATATTAAGTATCCCCATCTGCACAGCTCCCTTCAAACCAAGCCCTTCAGGTGCCCCTTGGGCACAAGGCCGGTTCTCACAGTAATTATGGAAACTCTCCCTTCAAATCTGATAGTTAAGTGCCAACACCTGGTCTCTTTTGGTTCGAGACCCTGTCATCCCCACTGTGCTCATCCAGCCTGATTCTGTGACTTCCTGTCCTACCCTCCACCCTGCCTGCAAAGGTGACTATGTGCAATGACTTAGTGATGCTGGAGTCCCCTCTCCAGCCTCTTCCTGCTCTGAAGGGTGTGCCCCCCAGGATCTGCTGCTAGGGGCTCTCAGGGCCTCATAATCACTCTAGCACCCGCCTTCCCTGCCTTTTAGTGGAAATTTTAAAGTAAACAATTCAGTAGGATTTAGCTCATTCATGATGTTGTGCAATCTCTTCTATCTAGTTTCAAAGCATTTTCATCATTCATAAGAGATCCTGTAACCCTAAGCAGTCACTCCCTCTCCCCTCTCCCCACAGCCCCTGGCAACCACCAATCTGATTTCTGTCTCTATGGATTACCCTCCTCTGGACTTTTCACAAGAGCACAAGAACTGCACTGGCCCAGCTTCGACACTGCTTTTGTAGGAGACCATAACTTGCTCAGTTTACTTGAGTCAGTCCGAGGTTGACTTTTAGTTATGTGCACCCAGAACCAAAAAACTGGCTGGGTGGGTGGGAGGCAGGGTCGCCGGGCCTCCTAGGCAGGAGGGGCTGTTGACTGTGTTTCTTTTGGAAGTAAGCGTTAGAAAGCATGCCAAGGGGATATCCCTAAAACAACACTTGGACATAATTTGCAAAAGTCTGCTTTGCTGGGGAGAGAACTGAGAAACCTAAGAGCCTGACTAGAGAAAACACAAAGAACAGGAATACTGAGGAGAGAAGTTTTACAACTTCATAATTTTTCAAGTGCTGAGCTGGGTGGTCCACAAGAATTCTCTACAGTGGAGACTTCTAAATTTTGGTACACATCAGAATCTCCTGTATAGAGGCTTGAAACACTCTGCAGATTTCATTGGGTGGGAGGAAAAGGGTGTTGAGAATCTGTATTTAAAAAATAAACTCCTCTGATGATCCTGATGTACCAAGAATTTGATAAAAAAAAAACTACACTATGGGAATTTTTAGTAAGAGGAGAATTAAAACAATAGAAAATCAAACCTCATTCTTGGTCTGAAAATTCCTTCTCAGCAGCCTGCCATCTGTGGTGGCTCTAGGGGGTAATTACAGCAAATGAGAAATTAGAATGCATTTTAAAGTTTAATAATGATAATTGTAATAATAATAATAATATACTAAAGAGGCAGTCAGGTGCTATGACAGGAAAGGATACAATTATGTAGGAGAAGAAAGGAATCTGAATTCTAATCAGGAATTTTCACAGAATGTTGGGACTTCCAAGCCAACAGGAAGTCACCTGAAACACATGGGAAAAATCTGGACAAAATAACAAGGTGGTAAGATCAATCACATATATTGATCAATAACAAGATTAATATAAAACCCCAGTCTTTTGTTTTACTAACTATAAACAATCAGAGGTTGAAATTAAAACAAAACAAAACAATGCTATTTCCTATAGTGTCAAAAATTATGAAATACTAAGGATAAAATCTGACAAAGGATAAGCAAAACAGGTGAATTCAAAAAATATAAAACATTGCTGAGAGAAATTAAACAATCTCTACTAAATTGAGAGTTATACTGTAATTGTAGGTCAAAATGCCTATCACGATTCTTGCAGGATTTGTAGGAACTGACAAACTGAATTGAAAATTCACATAGAAGTACAGAAACTTAGCCTAGCCAAAACAACTTTCTTTTTTAGATTTATTTTCTAATTGGAGGAAAATTGCTTTACCATATTGTGTTGGTTTCCAAAACAGCTTTAAAAAGAACAAAGTTGATCTACTAACACTACTTGATTTGAGGACTTATTTTAAAGCTACAAAAATAAAAATATAGGGTATCGATGTAAGACAGACAAACCGATCAATGGGACAGAAAAGAGAGTCCAGAAATTAGATGTACACATACATAGACAACAGATTTTTCACAAAGGTTCAAAGGCAGTTTAGTGGAGAAAAGATGATGCTTTTTGGGTATCCATAGGCAACCAATTGAACTTGGATCCATGCTTTGCACCACATATAAAAATTAATTCAAAATGTATCATAGACCTAAAGATAAACTGAAAAGTATAAAATTTCTGGAAGCAAACATAGAAGATAATTTTGTGGTATTGGGCTAGTAAAAGATTTGATTTAGATATAACAGTAAAATATAGTCCTTAACACATAAAATTGATAATAGGACTTTATCAAAACTAAAAACTTCAGCTCTTCAAAATGTTAGGGGAAACACTGACTGGAACTGCCCACCCTGGCCAGGCACCATAGTAGCCATTTGTATGAGTTATTTTATGACCAGAGGTCCTGGTAAGGAACATGGAACTGACAAGCCAACGGCAACTGGGAGAATCTGGGAAAGGTGCAAAGGAGATGCCACACATCCCGCCAACCCCCTGGAATCCTTGCTGGAATCCACCTTGGCTGAGTGATGTGAGTGGCACCAGGAAGGACCCTGAGTCACAGTGATTGGCCAGAGACAGCTTGCAAACTAATCCCATCGCCATAAAATCAGAGGCTGTAAGACAGAGCAGTCCTCCTGGGTTCCCTTACCCTCCTGTTCTCTACCCAGGCACCTCTTCCCAGTGAAGTCTCTTGCTCTGTCAGCAACCTGTGTCTCTTCAGACAATTCATTTCTGAGTGTTAGACAAGAGCCTACTCTCAGGCCTTGTAAAGGGTATCCCTTTCTGCAACAAAAAGACACTGTTGAGAGAATGAAAAGAGAAACCACAACCTGGGAGAAAGTATTTGCAAATCACATACTTGATAAAAGGCTTGTATATGGAATATTCAAAGAATATTCAAAACTCAGAGAATGACAATCAACCCAATTTTTGAAAATGGGCAAAAAATGTGAATAAACACTTTACTGAGAAAGGCATACAGTTAGCAAGTAAACACATAAAAGGATGCTCAATGTCATTGTCATTACAGAAAGGCTAGTTAAAATTACAATATATTTAATGCAACCAGTTAGAATGGCTAAAATTAAAATTATTAACCAACCATACCAAATGTTGGTGAGGAAGTAGATGAATGCAACTTTCATATATTTCTAACGGGGATAAAATGGTATAATGGCTTTGGAAAACAGTGTGGCGATTTCTGAAAAATTAAATATACACCTACCATATGGTCCAGCCATCCCACCCCTAGATATCTTCCCAAGAGAAATGAAAACATTTGTACCCACAAATGTCATAGCAGTTTTATCTGTAACAGACTCAAACTGGGAAAAGCCCATATTTCTCAACAGCTAAATAGCTTGATTATGGTATATCAGTACAATGGAATGCTACTTAGCAATAAAAAGAGACTATTGATAACTAGCAACAACGTAGATGAATCTCAAAATAATTATTACATGTAACAGAATAGGAGAAGGGTGCATACTGTATGATCCCATTCACATGAGATCCTAGAAAATACAAACTAATTAATCTAGAACAATGAAAAGCAAAGTGGTTGCCTGAATATGTGTGTGTTCTGTATGCAGGCAGAGGGCAAGGCTGGGTGGGAGAGTCAGTTGAGGGGGTAGATTGTAAAGGTCATGAGGAAATTGAGGGGGCAATGATATATTTATTATTTTGATTGTGAAGTTATTTCTACACATGTCAAATTTTATCAAATTGTGTGTTTTAAATGTATGCAATTTATTATTAAATATACCTCAACAAACTGTTTTTACAAAAGGAAGATCTCACTAGGGGTTCTTACTTCCTGTGGTTCTCCAATAGCAGCAGGAAGAAGGGGTCTAGAGCAGAATCTGGTGACAAAGCAGCCCTGGGACATTTGGCTGGTGGCACACACACCCCTTGGGAGCACCTCCCAGGGACCCAGTACCCTCCAGTGCCTGCTAAGGCAAGAAAATGTTCCAAAGGATAGCTCTGTCTGTATTTGAATTATAATTAGAGTTGCAAATAATCCAAAATGAATAAAGACTTTCCAGCTAATGTGTCACTCCTAATTTAATCTAATTGGTCTCTGAATGAGAGCTTCAGCCTTTCTCAGAGGCAAAATTTTCCAAATGAAGTGACTTTAAACTGCTAAGTAATTGCAAACTGGGGGGCTTCATCACAAGAACAGCTGTTATTGTTCCTTGATTACTTGCACAATTGGATTATTTGCTCATTACCATTAGAACCCCTGGGACTCTGAGGTAGAGGCCCTTATAGTACGTAAAATATTTTATAAGATCTACTGGAATGGAGAGTTTCCCACAGCAGATTGGCCCCAAACAGCTGATTTTCTGAATTATCTTGATTTATCTTGATTTTCCGAATATTTGGAAAATCTTAAAGCCTATTTCAGGCTTCCCTGGTAGCTCAGTGGTAAAGAATCCACCTGCAATGCAGGAACTGCAGGAGATAGGTTCAATCCCTGGGATGGGAAGATCCTCTGGAGAAGGAAATTGCAACCCACTCCATATTCACGCCTAAGAAATCTCAAGGAAAGAGGAGCCTGACAGGCTACAGTCCATGGGGTTACAAAAGGAATCAGACATGACTTAGCAACTAAATAATAACAACAACAACAAAGCCCATTTGTTGAAGAAATGAACAGCTTGTGCCACTCACTCAAATAACCTCCAACCTACTATCCTTGTGTTTGGAAACATCAGTTTTTACTTAGCCTAGGGGTCTAGGTTATGAGCTCTGAGGTTGTCCCATGGAATCAGTATCTTGATTGTTCCATAGTTTTGAGGTGTAGCCAGTTATACCTGGGGAGGCTGCTGGAGCAGAAATGAGTGGAAAAGAAGACCTCTATTTTAGACCATTTCTCATCAGCTGTGTGATGTGGACATGTGATTGGACCCTTCTGAGACACAGGCAGAGAGAACTGGTGGAAAGAACGATTCACCTGCTGCTCCAGTGCTCAGTGGCTTATTAGCAGGCAAATCATTGTATTGCTTTCATTCCCTCCTCTTGAGCAATAACTGCTACTTCAGAGAGTTCCTATTATTACTGAACATGATCAGCTATGTGAAAACATTTTGTACTTGTTAAAAATTTTCTGTCACCTGTAAAATGAAGGAATTTAATCAGAGGATTTGAACAGTCCATGTATTAATTCCCTGTGTCCACCATAACAAAGTACCATAAATTGGGTAACTTAAAAATACAGAAATGTATTCCCACATATTTTTGGAGGTTAAATCTGTAATCAGGGTGTTGGCAGGGCTGTATTTCCTTTGATGGCTCTAGGGGAGAAACCCTCCTTGACACTTAGCACTTGTGGGCGGGGCGGGGGGGTGGTCCCAAGTGCTTCTTGGCTTCTGGCTAAATCACTCTAGCCTCTGCCTCCATCTTCATAATGGAACTCTCATACACTGCTGGCAGGAATGCAAATTGTACAGCTTCTCTGGAATGCAGTTTGCAGGTTTCTTACAAAACTAACATACTCTTGTCATACAAACCAGCAATCACGGTCTTTGGTATTTACTTAAAGGAGTTGAAAAGTTACGTCCACACAAAAACCTGCAGAATGATGTTTAGAGCCACTTCAGTCATTATTGCCAAAACTTGGAAGCAACCAAGATATCCTCCAGTAGATGAATGGTTAAATAAACTGTGGTTCTTCCAGATAATGGGATATTACTCAGCACTAAAAAGAAAAGAGCTATCAAGCCACGAAAAGACATGGAAAAAACTTGAATGAATATTATTAAGCGAAAAAAACTCATCTGAGAAAGCCACATTGTGTATGATTCCAATTATGACATTTGGGAAAGGGCAAGACTATGGAGACACTAAAAAGATCAGTGGTTGCCAGTGGCAAGGTTGTGGGGAGAAATGAATCCGAAGAACAGAGAGGATTTTTAGGGCAATGAAAATATTCTGAGTAAAAAAAAAAAAAGAAAAAAAAAAGAAAATATTCTAAATGACATTATAATGATGAATACATGTCATTATACATTTGTCCAAACCCATTGAATGGACAGCACTAACTGTGAACCCTAATTCACACCCTAAGTGTGAACTATGGATTTTGAATGATGATGTGTCAGTGTAGCTTCATTTTGGGGAAAAAAATGCACCATTCTAGTAAGTGAGGCTATGCATGTGTGGGACAGAAGGTATTTGGAAAAATCTCTATACCTTCCTCTCAATTTTGTTGTAAACTTAAAACTTCTGTCTAAAAAAATTTTTTTTCTAACATTTTTTATGTGGCTATACTAGGTCTTAGTTGCAGCATGAGATCTTTGATCTTTGTTGTGCTATGTGGGACCTTTAGTTGTGCCATGTGGGGTGTAGTTCCCTGACCAGGGATTGGGAGCACAGAGTTTTAGCCCCTGGACCATTAGGGAAGTCCCTCCAAATAGAGTCTTCTTGAATATATGAAGTGATTGGGCAAAGGAATCTGGAGCTTCAAGGGGTGATCTGGGATGGAGATTGGAGTTAGTAGCTATTAGAAGATAGATGGTAATTAAAGCCACGGACTGGCCATGGGAGATACCTGAGAAGATCCATGAAGAGCTCCAGAGGGCCAGAAGACAAAGCAGAAGGGTGTGTTGCAAGGAGCCAAGGGAGTGTTGCAAGAAAAAGGGTGCAGTCAACAATGTCTAATATTCCTGAGAAGTCAAGAGGAGAACTGAAAATGTACTCCAAATTTAGCAGCATGGAATTTATCAGTGACCCTGGCAAGGGTTCATTCAATGAGCAAGTATGAACAAGTAGGCGTCAAAGTTAACCCATAGTAGGATGTGAAAATGGAGCAAGTTTTTATACTCATTGACCTTTTTTACATTTTCTCGAGACTTGACTGTGAAATGGCAGCTGGAGAGAAGTAAGGGGGTCAAGGGAAGGATTTGCTTGTTTTTCTTTTAAGATGTAGGGTTTGTATATGTTCATGGATAACAAGACAGATCCTTTCGTGAGGAGGTAGCTGAATATGCAAGAAGGAGACACTCCACAGTGGGGCAGGGTTTGCTGAGAAGGGAGGCAGGTGGGCTTCAAGGCTCAGAGGCAGGATTGGGCTTTAGGAGGAAGGAAAGAAGGTCAGATCAGAGGCAGATGTAGTTAGATTTCTCATTTGGGCAGAAGCAGTTGAAGAGCTCCTACCTGAAGTTTTTATTTAATCATTGAAGTTGGAGGTGAAGGGCTGGACATTTGAGAAAAGGTGAGTGAGTTGATTGGAGAAATGTCCAACCGTGTGTGTGTTTATGAACCTGTGGTGCGACAGTTGGCATGACTCTCTCCAGCAGAGCGCCCAGAGGAGAGAGAAAGCAAGTAGCTGGGTTTATCCTGGCAGAGGTGGTGAAAAGACTGGAGGGCAAGGAGATGTGAGCATTGCCAAGAATGCCATTGAAATGATGCCTTGTAGGATCGACACTGGAAAAGGAAGCCTAGAACAAAAATGCTGGTGGAGTAGGAAAAAGCAGAGGATGATGAGCAAACCCAAGTTCACCCCTCCCTTCCTCTGTGAACGCTTCCCCAGTTACCTCATGGAGAAATGAGTCTGGCTTCCTCCTGGTTCCTGAGGCATCGATGGGTGTATCGTCCCTCACCTGATATAACAAGTTATTTGTATTTATGGCACTCAATAAACATTTATTGCACCTACTATCTGCTGTCAAAGAATAAAGCAAAGACCATCAGAATCATACACAAATATAATAATAACAACAACAAGAAAAAAATGCTGAGTTTTTTTTTTTCTCTTGCAAGGGAAGTGAAGAAATTCACTGAAATGTTTTCTAGGAGGAGAAAATTCAGATTTTTCACCTTAGGAATTAGGAAAAATAGGTTTCATGGTGGCTATGCTAAATAAGGAGGGATGCATGTACCCCGGATAGGACATCTTAGAAAAATACAATACAATACAATAATACAAAATACAATCAACACAAAAAAATACAATACAATCCCCTGTGTATTGGTCCCAAAAGAGTCTCCAGTGAGTTCTACTATGGGTCTAGCATCCTGAGTTAGTTAGAACCAGTTGAGGTGAAGCAGCATTCCATTGTCATCTCTCCTCAGCAAGTGCTGCTCTAAGTGAAAACATTATCCTTTTACAGCACGATGTGTTTTTCTGTGTCCTGGATCAACAGAGGCAGTTCCTGGCCTCCTTGGAGCTTGGAGCCCAGGGTGGAGGGCAGAAAAGGGACAGAGCACAGTAATAAGTGGATGATGGAGGGGGTCCAAAGGGCAGTGCGGGCCCACAGGAGGGTAGCGGACCCAGCCCCTAGGGAGCTGGACCTCAGAGACCTCTCTGGTGGCCAAGGATTACCACGGCAAGTGAGAGAGGGGTGGACTGTTTCAGGCAGGAAAATAGCAGATGGACCAGCATTGAGACTGGAAAGAGATGGGCCTCGGGCAAGACCTGAACTCTACAGATCCTGGAAGCCAGACAGAAGACAGTAGATTCCTAAGGTGCTTCCCCCGCTGCTTAGCTGTGTGACCTGGGGGAACTATTTAACATCTCCAAACCAGTTTCCTCATTAAAGTGAAATGAGTGAAATCATAGCTGCATTTATTCATAAGGGTGTGTGGGATCAAGTGAGACAATTTGTTTAAAACCATACTTTGCACAATGCTAGGCATAGAATGAGCACTTAACAAACATTAGCTATTATTACTACTCTGAGTCAAAGAATGTAAGAGAAGGAAGACATTTTGCAAAAACTTTTAGTTTCACCTCCTTATTTTAAAAATAAGGAAGCTTGGCCCAAAGAGATTGACATTCTTAATTAAGATGAGCTGGTTTTTAGCAGAGTTGGTCCTGGAATCTGAGTGTTCTCTTTCATGGTCTCATCCCATGAGATAGAATCATGTTTAGTGCTAGCGTTCAAATTCCAACTCTGCTACTTATTACTGTATGGCATTAGGCAGAACAGTAAATCTGTCTAAGCTTTATGTAAATGGGTTAAGAATCTCAGGAGATTGTCATAGGGATTAATTAGAGACAGGCTGTGGGGACACATCCAAGAAACCCAGCCCATGGATGTTTCATTATGCCCCTTTTCTGACCTTTCTGCTATTTTGCTAAAATGATGATGGTATCACTAGCTGGGGCATAGATGAGTGCCCCGCTGGATGGTGAAATGGTCAAGACCTCCCTGTGCAGTCTTTGGTCCAGGGCAGTGGCCTTGAAGAGCTTGTCAGGTTTAGTAGGTGCAAAGTCATTGTCACAGAGGGAGTTCCAGGACCAAATGCGCAAACAAGGGCAGGGGGCTGTTTTGGGGAGTGAGGCAGCTGGAGCGCTGGAGAGGGTGAAGGCGGGAGTTGAGGTGTGGGGTTTAGTACTGTGCAGTGGTGGTTTTAGACATCCTGCTCAAGAGCTGACATTTTCCCCCTGCCAGTAGTGAGCCTTGAGAGATTCAAGAGTGAAGGAGTGACAAGATCTGAGTATCTTCAAGAGCAGTAAAGCATTAAGGGCAAAGAATGAGAGGATGGGAACTGGCAAAAAGTGGGGAGATGGGAGAGCTGTTTCAGAAGCAGAATGACTGGGTGTGAGGGCCCAGGAGTGCCAAGATTATCCCCAGGAATTTGGATTACTGGCCCATGGTCACCCTGAGATTACAGGCTTGCATGGTCAGAGAGCTGGCAGTGGCATCTTGCTTAAATTGTGCTCAGGGTCCCGGATTTATTCCACATGGTGTCTGAAGTGTGGGGACCTCTGAGTAGCTCAGGACCTATGTACCTAATTTATTACATGTCCCCTTGGGAGCCGTTATACAGTCAAGACCCTGGAAGTAGAAGGGGTTTGCATTCTCAGGAAACAAAATTACAGAATAAATGATACAAAACCATTTCAGGGAGCAAAGAATGCCAAGAAGCACATGAAACAGGGCCATGAGGTACAAACTGATCATAGGAAGATTTCTTAGGAAATGACCTTTGATTCAAGGGCTGTGCTGCATGCGCTCAGCCATGCCTGACTTTTTGTGATCTCATGGACTGTAGCCCGCCAGATTTTTCCTCTGTCGACAGATTTTTCCAAGCAAGAATACTGGAGTGGGTTGCCATTTCCTTCTCCAGGGGATCTTTCTGATCCAGGGATTGAATGTATGCCTCCTGCTTTGGCAGGTGGATTTTTTGCCATTGAGCCGCCAGGGAAGCCCCTTTGATTCAAGGCTGAACAACAAAAGAATTGGGGCAAATGAAGAGCTTATAGAAAAATGTATAGGAGAATAAGCAAAGAGGGCAGCAGGTGTAAAGGTCAAGGTGGAAATGGGTTGGAGTATTCAAGGAACAGGGCTTCCTAGGTGGCAATAGTGGTAAAGAACCCACCTGCCAATGCAGGAGACGTGGGAGACATGAGTTCAGTCCCTGGGTAGAGGAGATCCCCTGGAGGAAAGCAAGGCAACCCACTCCAGTATTCTTGCTTGGAGAATTCCAAAGACAGAGGAGCCTGGCAGGCTACAGTCCATAGGATCTCAAGGAGTCAGACATGACTGAAGCGACACAGCACAGACACTCACACATTCAAGGAACAGTAAGAAGGCCAGGGTGGCTAGAAGGGGGTGGGGGGGAGGGATGAGGAAGAGCCATAGGAGATAAGGTTAGAAAGAGAAGCAACAGCCAGATGATGAAAGGCCTGAGAATAAACTGTAGCGGGTCAAGTCGAAAGTCAGGAGGCAAGCTGAAGGAAGTTGATTCAACCTCTGCTTGATTGCCTGTCAAATGTGTGAAGATTCTGTCATATTCCTCATAAATTTTTACTTTTCCACCACATATTTTTAGCTCCTTCTATTGTTCCTCATATTATATTTTCAGTTCCTCCAATGGCTCCTCATATGGCAAAGCCCTGTAGCTCTTCATGTCCTTCTCTGACCTTCTGGCTCCATGAAACTCCTCCCACACCATGCTCCATTCTACAATTGCTCCTCCTCTCCTGTCCATCCCATACCCTAGGGATCCATTCTCCTACTTCAAAATTAGCCTACTTTTCTTACCCCCACTGATAGTAACTAGGCTAATGATTGCAACAGCAGGATGGAACTCAAAGTGGAGGAGAGGGCTCAGCCAGCCCTGCAGGGACCTCTGAAGCTGGGCTGGCCCGTCAGAATAGTCTGAAGGTAGGGCAGGGGGGCCAGAACTTCTATCCCCCTGTCAACCTGTCATTGGCTCTAGGCTGCTATGGGAAAGGTCATGGCACAGAGGAAGTGGCTCTCTTGTGTCCAGGAAATAGTTCCAGGAGCTGGAGAACAAGTTCTTTATCCTCGGTGAGGAACTGGTGACATATTACAGCATCCACTATGATAACCAAGATGACTAGGAACTGAGGTGAGGCAAGGATCTCTCTGTATCTCTCAGCTTCCCTTTCCTCTCTGTGTCATCTCGCAGATCCTCTCTTCCCTTGGAGGAAAGTGTATGACCAACGATATTTCCAGACTTATGTTCTACCAGCTTAGATTTACCCACTGGTTCCAACAAAACCAGTGGCTTCCCTGGTGGCTCTGGGCTTCCCTAGTGGCTCAGAGGGTAAAGTGTCTGCCTACAATGTGGGAGACCCAGGTTCGATCCCTGGGTCGGGAAGATCCCCTGGAGAAGGAAACGGCAACCCACTCCAGTACTCTTGCCCGGAAAATCCCATGGACAGAGAAGCCTGGTAGGCTACAGTCCATGGGGTCACAAAGAGTTGGACACGACTGAGCGACTTCACTCACTGGTTCCAACAAAAACCCAATGTTGAACTCCTACTGGTCCAGATAAGTGATCATTCCTCAGCCAATGATTGTCATTATAGGGATAACACTGGACCTGCTCTAATTTATTTATTTACTTTAATAATTTTATTTGTTTTTTATCTTTGATTGTGCTGGGTCTTTGTTGCTGCATGTGGGCTTTCTCCAGTTGCGAGCGGGGGCTACTCTTTGTTGTGGTACACAGGCTTCTCATTGTTGTGGCTTCTCTTGTTGCAGAGCACAGGTTCTAGGGCACATGGGCTCAGTAGTTACAGCTTCTGGGACCTCGCACACAGGCTCATTAGTTGTGGCACACTGGCTTAGTTGCTCTGTGGCATGTGGACTCTTCCCAGACCAGGGATCAAATCCATGTCTCCTTCACTGACAGGCAGATTCTGAACCACTGAGCCATCTGGGAAGCCCTCTAATTTATTTTGAAAATGCAAATAATTATGAACATTAGCACTTTGCCTGTTTACAGGTCAAGTGAAATACATCAATAAAAGCAAAGCACATGAAAATTAATAGATGGTCAATCTACTGCTATTGTTAGGATTTAGATCATTATCAAGGGTTGGTATCCAGGATTGAACATTCTGGAGCCAAAAGGAACAAGAAATAGCATAAGAGAGCTGAACTGAATTTGAGGGACAGTGAGTCAATCACATTCACAAGGTGGATGATTTTTTTTAAATAGTATTTGTTCATTTGGCTGCATCAGGTCTTAGTTGTGTCACACAGGCTTTTCTAGTTGTGATATGTGGGCTGAGTTGCTCTGCAGCTTGTGGGATCGTAACTCCTCCACTGGGGATTGAACCTGTGTTCCCTGCTCACAAGGCAGATTTTTAACCACTGGATCACCAGGGAAGTCCCCAAGGTGGAGGGTTTTGATGGGAGAAGAATAGTCAGCAAGTCTGGAGAAGAGCATTTCATATAAAAGGACAAACACCAGTTAACTCTTTGCTCCTTGGGCAACTTTTCAGGAGAAATACTGCAGAATGCTAAAAGCAGGGGGAAGGGACTTGGAAAAGAAATATTTCCGTAGATATAAAACTTGAAGTATAAAGACTAATATTTTGGGCCTAGCAATGGGTAATAGCAGCTCTGTTTAAGTGTTTGTCCCCTTATGTGCCAGACATTTAGTCCCTTGGGATCTCAGATTTGGTGGGACATAAAAGGCATCTAGTCCAGCCCAGCCCAGCCCTCCTGAAGTTTATTCCCTTGGAAACCATCTCTAATAAGAGGTGAAATGGTCAGGATTGGGGTGGGGCAGGCCTGCTGGATTCTGAGTGCCAGCTCTCCCCAGCCTGGAGACCTTAACCAGTTCCCCTATCTCACTAAACACACGTTATTTGTAAAGTAGGATGGTTGTTTCAGTTCAGAGGGGTGTCACGATGGCAGAGTGCTCAACTCCCAGCTGGGCAGACAGGACACACTAAGTACACGAAAGCGCATCCGTCTAGCTCATCTGTTGCTTCCTGTCACCCACAGTGATGGGAAGCCCACCACTTACAAAGGTAACCACCCCCTTAGATATAGGCCACTTTGCATGGTGGTCAGGTACACAGACTCTGGGGCTAGATGGCCTGGGTCTACATGTCTACTTATCTCACTGAGCAATATTTTGTTCATCTGTTAACTGGGGCTAATGATTGTAGCCACCTTAGAAGACTGTATAGTGATGCAGGTGCAGTGTTTAAGAACCTCCCTGCTCACCCTGCAGTAAGTATCAACACGTGCTATGTAAGCTTTGTTATGTGAATAGTGACAGCACTACTGAACTGAGGAAGACAATACTCAAGAGTGTGTTGGTTGCAAAGGACAGTTTGGTTTATTCAGGAGGCCAGCAACCTGGGGAAAAGGCAAACTCGTATCCAAGGAACAACTCCAAAGATTCTGCTCTACCATGAAAGTTTTTAAAGGAAGAATCATTTAGGGAGGTGACCAGAGCCTTCATTATCAACACTGCGTACAGGCTCCCTTCTGATTGGTTGGTGGTGAGTTAACAGGGTGGTATTTCTGGAATCTTGGGCTTAGCCTGAAGTTACCATCCTCCACCTGGGTAGGGGCCTTAATTCCTACAGAAGAACGCCAAGATATTCTTGTGTATTTTACTTGAGGAGGATCCAGGACCTTGCCCCATGGCTGCACTACTGTTTCTTGACTGTTCCTTTTCATTTCTGTGTTCCCTCCCTTTGTTGTTGTTCAGTTACTCAATCGTGTCCGGCTCATTGTGACCCCATGAACCACAGCGCACCAGGCTTCCCTATCCTTCACTATCTCCTGGAGTTTGCCCAGATTCATGCCCATTGAGTCAGTGATGCCATCCAACCATCTCATCCTCTCTCGCCCCCTTCTCCTCTTGCCCTCAATCTTTCCGAGCACCAGGGTTTTTTCCAATGAGTCGGCTCTTTACATCAGGTGGCCAAAGTATTGGAGCTTCAACTTCATCATCAGTCCTCTCAATTACTATCCAGGGTTGATTTCCTTTCAGATTGACTGGTTTGATCTCCTTGCTGCCTAAGGGACTCTCAAGAGTCTTCTCTAGCCCCACAGTTCGAAAGCATCAATTCTTCAGTGCTCAGCCTTCTTTATGGTCCAACTCTCACATCCATGACTACTGGAAAAAACATAACTTTGACTGTACAGACCTTTGTCAGCAAAATAGTGCCTCTGCTTTCTAGGTTGGTCATAACTATTGTTTCTTGACTACTTCTCCTTTGTTTCTGCATTCCCTCCCTTATTCGATTAACAACTATTTGAATCTGCCCTTTGGAATTCAGGGAAGGTCAAGGAGACTGACTGAAGCTTTCTTCCTACCAACAAGAAATGGAGGACATGGAAAGGATGTGTATCCAGGAGGGCCCTACAGGGTCCTGTTCTGTTTCAACAACTGTTGCTTTTATACAAAAGCAGAAGAAAGTTCCCTTGTTATCAGTAAGGGGCTAAAAGGACATGGAAATGGAGATTCAGACTGTACTTGCCTATTGCACAGTTATGTCCCATCCATCATGTTAATGATTGTGACTAGTTCTTTTCTGAGTCAGAGTACATAAACTTATTACCTGGGTATTAGCCAGAGTCAGGAAGGTGCACGACTGGAGGACAGTGGGCACCTCCACAAACAGGATTTCTCCCTCCTGCCTCCACCTGTGCCCGGCAGAGCTGCTCCTTGCTGGCTGCAATGATTTCTCCTCCTCGATCATCACAAAACACACTGACCTCACACAACACTGTAGATGTAAATGGCATGTGTATGGCATTACCAACTTTGTTACAGTTCTTTGTCCTGTGAACAAGCAGTGATCACCAATTTCCTCACTCAGCTTTGTGTCAGAGGCAGGACGTTGAGAAGTAACAATCTGGGTGATCACTCACCACCCCTGCCACCCACCCCCTGAAATGAAGGTACTTCTGCTTGTTGCCCCACACCTCAAGGCAGCTAGCGCAACAGGAAGGTGGCCTTCCATCTTGATAATCTATTTACAAAAACTTTTAAGCATCCTCCTTAGGTTTAAGAAATTTCTTAACCTCAGCTCTAAGGCATGGAGGCCATTTTCCCCCCTGCTCAGAATCCAATTGTTTGGAAATAGTCGAATAGTCTCTTAAGGGGCCCCAAAGTCTTAAGTAGGACTCCTAAAGCCATTTTTCTTTGTTTGTTTGTTTTAGCTCTTTCTACTGGACCTAGAGCCCATAGAGCTGGGTTTACTTTCTCTAAAATTTTTGTTGTTTCATCACTAAGTCATGCCCGATGCTTTGTGACTCCATGAACTGCAGCACACCACACTCGCTTCCCTGTCCTTCACTATCTCCTGGAGTTTGTTCAGATTCATGTCCATTAGTCAGTGATGCCATCCAACCATCTCATCCTCTGTTTCCCACTTCTCCTCTTGCCCTCAATCTTTCCCAGTATCAGGATCTTTTCCAATGAGTTGGCTCTTCACATCAGGTGGCCAAAGTATTGGAGCTTCAACTTCAGCATCTGTCCTTCCAGTGAATATTCAGGGTTGATTTCCTTTAGGATTGACAGGTTTCATCTCCTTGCTGTCCAAAGGACTCTCAAGATACGGGCCACTAAGTTTTCAGGTTCTATTATATCCTCTTCCAGGGCTAGTGAAAGCTGTGTTCCTCTCCTGAGACATATGCCCATTCATAATGAAACAAGAGGGAAGGGGGCAAGGCACAACTTTTAAAAGCCTGACATAGCCACAGGACATGAAAATAAATAAACTGGTTAGAACCAAATAGGTCCAAGATGGTGGAAGATTTGACTTCCAGTAGAGCTTGAGACTCATTATACGCTTATTGTAATACATTAGCATGCTAAATCGGAGAAGGCAATGGCACCCCACTCCAGTACTCTTGCCTGGAAAAATCCCATGGACGGAGGAGCCTGGTAGGCTGCAGTCCTTGGGATCACTAAGAGTCGGACACGACTGAGCAGCTTCACTTTCACTTTTCACTTTCATGCATTGGAGAAGGAAATGGCAACCCACTCCAGTGTTCTTGCCTGGAGAATCCCAGGGACGGGGGAGCCTGGTGGGCTGCCATCTATGGGGTCGCACAGAGTCAGACATGACTGAAGCGACTTAGCAGCAGCAGCATGCTAAATGACATACTGACCAGTGCCATGACTGTTCAGAGGC
>NW_011494629.1:6208134-6213683 GCF_000754665.1 Bison bison bison
TGAAGCGACTTAGCAGCAGCAGCATGCTAAATGACATACTGACCAGTGCCATGACTGTTCAGAGGCTAACCACAGAAGCCCAAAAAGTGTACAGTGCCCAATTCCTGGAAATCTCCAACTCCTTCCCCAGGATTAGTTAGAATAATTCTCCCATTCATTAGCCTTTGAAATTACCCAGCCCATAAAAATTAACCATGCCATATTCTGGCATGTTTTGCCTTCTGAGATGGCCCACATTCTGTCTGTGGAGTGTTTTTTCCTCTAAATAAATCCACTTCTTACCTCTCACTTTGTCTTTTACTGAATTCTTTCTGCAATAGACATCAAGAACCTGAGCTTCATTAAGTCCTGAGATCAAGTGTGTGATCTCAGTTTAAAAGAAGCCAGGCTCAAGTCTCAGCCTGTAGGTTGAAGTCCCAATCTGGCTTCAGCTGGGTTTGAGTCCTGGCACATGGGTTCAAGTACCAATCAATGTTGCATGGTTTCAATTAGGTCAAAACTTATAGAGACTTTTACTTGAAGGGTCCCATATCACATGCCAATGGTTCTAAAAGAGAACCTCCTGTTAGATCTGCCCAATTCCCCTTTAACAGCACACTCCTGTTGGAACATTCTTCCCTTCAAGGTGGTCAAGACTGAGCAGAAATGGCTTCAAGAACTATTAAAAATTCTACTTTTTCTTCTTCCACTTCTTAGACAACCCAGGGCTCCTCTGGGGAGATGGGGATTATACCCCAAGGAGCCAACTAGGGAGCCCCTAGTCCCTGTCAGTGTTCCTCTGCTTGTGGCACCTTGCACTCTCCATGGTCCCCCTTCACAGAGGATGATCGGAGCATTCCCTTTTACTTACTGTCTTCCTTCTTGCTGGAAGCACATTGGTTGGGCCCGCACCTTGGTCCCTCAGCATATTCACCTGCGTTCATCCATCAGTGCCATGGGTTACTCTGTGTGCCCTAGGGGGCGACAGCCAGGAGACTGGTTTGTCTCTTTAGCTGCTTGTCCTCCTTTTCTTCCTCAGCCAATACCTGGGTTATTGAACACTCCCAACAGAAATACCCACCACATGAGAGTTTGGGGGCATTTGGACCCACCGCTACTTTCTGCAACTTCCCTTAGATGTTGGGGGCCACTCTGAGGTATAAAGTATAACCACTGGGTCGCTCTCAGGGGTATCTCCATTAAGAGTTGTCAGAGGCATTCTCTACCTTCTCTAAGAATGTTGGTGGGTTTTCATTGCCTCCTGTTGAGTGTTTCTGACTTTTCCCATTTATAGGTCTCCAGGCAGCAGCCTTCATCCCTTTAAGTAGGAGACTTCGATGATGCTCAAGTCAGGCCCTGCCCAGTCTCTATGGGATCCCATGTGGGTCAGTGGTGGGCACTATTCCTGTAGCTGGTCTCCAGGTCTGGTGACTAGGCTGAGTTTGGTGTTGCTGCAGCCCCATAAGGTACTGTACTAATGGGATCTTGTTCCACTTTTCTAACCTTTTGCAATAAAGATCCAACTGCAGGATGGTGTTACAATTTAGAGACCTATCTTCTGGCCACTTTTCTTGATTTTCTATTGAGTCTTGGGGCCAGGCAACATTCCTGAGAAATGCCATCTGGTATTTTGCATGGGTTACACCCAAAAGATTTTCAACTTACAATACATTCCGATGAAGAACAATTGGGAACAGAAAAGTTGTTTTCCATTCTGATGTACCACAGTCAGCCATTCTCAAGGCAGCCATTCTCAAGGGCTGACTAATGTGAGTTATAGATACCCGAGTTTGCTTGTCCTGAGCCTGAAAGTAGATTTTCCTATGGTTGCTAAGGAACTCAATTTCAATTAATTTATTAACAGATAAGACAATCAGACATTGAAGACAAGACAAACAAGGCAAAAACATAAACTAGAACCCTATGACTCAAAACCAGGGTGAACCCAGACCAGCAGCCAAAGCCTCAGAACTCGAACCCCAGTTTAGTCATCAGCTTCTGCCACCTGAAAGGGTGAGTTCAAGAACCCTATCCACCCATGTGTTCCCTGCACGCAAAAGTCTCTTGTTTCTTATTGAAAAGGGACTCAAATTGCGTCCCACCCCCATCACAGAAAAGGTGGCTTCTAAACCAGAGGTCTGCAGTTTCCCACTGGAAGGAATGCAACCTTCCAAAGTAGTAGGAAGGGAGTTCTCATTCACAGAGACCTCTGGTTCCTTGGTGGCAGGAATGCAACCTCCCAGTGATAGAAATCAGGACCCGGTCTGGAACCCAGGGTGAAATCAGAAACCCAAGCCCAACTGAGTGCTTCTCAAATTCTGGTCTAAAAAGTGAGGCTATCCTGACATCCCCACCCACTGTAGCACCAGTTCTGAATTCTACTCACCCTCTGAAGTCTACTGGCATTGAACAGAGTTGTGCAGGTGGCCACTTGGCTCACAGAGACTGAGCCAGCGAACAGTCTGAACCAGTAGACACCCAACAGAACAATGTCTGACCAAGAGGACCTGGACTATCTGACCAAAATCAGAAGCAAATTAGTCCACTTCACTCCAGTGTGGCCAGCTCCCTTTGTCCCTGGCCAGGGCACATGTCCTACCAGAATTGCCAGAAATTGTACAGAACTCAACAGGCCCATCGTTTGGGGTGCTTGTAAGAAGACAGGGGCTAGCTCTCAAAGCACGGTCTTGCTAATAGCAGATGCTCAATAAATATTGTTCCATAAATAAGTGCATGAACTGCCTTAGGACAGAAGCAATGTGCCTACAAAACCCTCAGGATGTGGCCTTGGAGCCTCTGATCTCAGTGTGGTATCCAGGACACCCTTTCCTGGGTCTGTGAACATTTTCTCTGCAAAGTGCAGTTATTGGAAAGGAAGGTCTCTAACCCAGCACCAGCAGGACTCTCTGAGGCCTTCCCCCATATCAGCTCCTCTTCGAAGTACCTAGATAATATAGATAACAGTATTTGATACAAGTTTCCCGAGTTATTTTGTAGACGTGAATCCGCCTCCGTCCACCCCTCCACCAAATGAAGAAACTGCTTGATGACAATGAGCACGTAGCCCCTGCCACTGCCCCCTGCGCCGCCCCCCCTCCCCGCAAATCTGCCCTTAAAAATACTTTGCCAAAATCCTTTGAGGAGCTGGAAACTTTTCCGGGTATGAGCCACCTTGTTTCCTTGCATGGCCTTGCAATAAACCTTTCTCTGCTCCAAACTCAGAATGTTTCACTTTGTTTGGCCTTACTGTGGGTTTGGCACAGGAACTCGCATTAACAGGTCCCTTTAATAGCTCTCAGACTACAGAAATCTTGAGAACAGATCTGAATTAAGGATCCAAAACCAAGCCATCGGACAGTAAGGAACAGAGGAATCCAGTCTCTTGAAGTTGGTCAGAAGAATCAGACGACAGGACAAGCAGGGGTGGACAGAGGGCAGGGAGCAGATGGCAGGTGACGACCGTGGCGGTGGGAAGCACAGCGGTTAGAGCCTGAACCCCGGAGCAGCTGGGCTGCAGCGCGGGCTTCTCACTCACTAGCCAGGCTGCACTGAGCACTGCGCTTACTTCCCAACTCCGTTTTCTATCTTAGCGGGTAGGGCGGGAATCAGGATTGCACCTGCGTGGCAAGGTCGTCGTGCGAACTGAAAAGGACCATGGCTCAGAGTAGCGCTCTACCACGCTGGAGGCAGTTGGGCAGAGGCGCGTCGCGGCGACTGCGAGGAAGCGGAGGTGGGGTGGGGGCGGGGCACGAGGCGGGGGCAAACCCAGCGGCTGGGGGAACTGAGACTGGACGAGGATCCCGGACGTCATAGAGGGTCGGAGAGGGCGGGGCCGCAGTCGGGGGGGCGGGGTCCGGGGCGCGGAGGTGTTCTCGGGGGCGGAGGGCGGTGACCCGCGACCTATAGGCTACCCGGCCCCGGACTGGAACCTGGCCCGCTCCGGAGCCGCCGCGCTGACACTCTGTGCTGTGGCCGCTTCCCACCGCTTCCCGCCGCCCGCACCTGTCGCCCAGCGAGCCGCAACCGGGCCCCAGCATGACGGACCAGGCAGCCTTCGACACCAATATCGTCACCGTGACCCGCTTCGTCATGGAAGAGGGCAGGAAGGCCCGTGGCACGGGCGAGATGACCCAACTGCTCAACTCGCTTTGCACCGCGGTCAAAGCCATCTCCACGGCCGTGCGCAAGGCGGGCATCGCGCACCTGTGAGTCAGGCTTCTGTACCCCCCAGCCCCCACCCTGGCCGAGTCCTCTTTCTCTCTGGCTGGGGATCTACCAGGCAGTATGCTGTCGGTGCTCTGCCCCTCCTGTCAGTCTGTCTCTCTGATAGCTGAGATACCTACACACTGTCTCCGGTAGCTCCTCTGCAGAACCTCAAACCACACTCAAGCCCTAGTTCCCCCCTCCCTTAAGCTTGTGGGTGCCCACTTGGGGGGCCTGTCTCACAGTCCATACCTGCCTCCACCCTGCAACCGGCGCCCCTGGGCTGAGCAGCCTTGGCACCTCTCTCGGCCTCCTCCTGGTGGAACCGACTGGCCCCATGGACACCTGGCCTGCCCACCACACCCACCCTAGCCTCAAATGGGAAAGTGCTGGTCCCCGTGCCTCCCTTTCCGTTTTTCTCTCCTTTTGCTTTCATTCCCTTTGAAATTGGGGTCCCAAGTCAGGTTTCTAATTGAGTATCTCCTTGACCCTGAACAAGTCTTGTTAAGAAGCAGCAGGTAAGCCGGGCTGGGAGGAGGCTGGGAGGAAGCCTGCAGTATTTAGCGCCTTCAGGGCTTCAGTGCTGGTGTACACGGGGCTGCAGAAGGTCTGGGGTGGGGACTGAGATGCTGGATTTCTAAGTTCTGTGGTGGTAGGGCTGCTGGTCTGCAGATCACATTGTGCGTAGTAAAGGAATGAACGGACACAGGGATTCAAAGGGTACCTTCTTGTGAGGCTTTTACGTTACTAAGACAAATACCCTTTGCTTTATTCTGGTGTGCACAAGGATTTTATGTTTAGACTGGTCCTCACTTTAGCTGAAGGATACTTGGGTTTTCAGATTGCTCATACTCCTTCCTAGTATTTCTCATACTCAGGAGCACTTCATAAGCATTGTACACAGTGCTCACTGCAGCTGAAAAAGCCCAGCCCCTGAAACCTGGATTCCTTGTCAGTTCTTCGCATTTGGTTTTACAGTATGGCTTGGTAGAGCTAACTTAAAAAAAAATTTTTTTTTTAATCTTATATTGGAGTATAGTTGGTTAACAATGTTCTGCTAGTTTCAGTTATACAGTGAAGAGATTCAGTTATACATACACATGTATCTTTTTCAAAACTTTTTCCATTTAGGTTATTACAGAGTATTGGCAGAGTCCCCTGTGCTATACAGTAGGTCCTTATTGGTTATCTGTTTTAAATATAACAGTGTGTACATGTCAATCCCATCATCATTTATTTGCAGATGTCAAGCAAAGTTGGGCCCTGATGGGAGAGGGATTGGGAAATATGTTAGAAGGTGGTGACTTCACTACTATTTCACCTATGACCTTCTTAATACATGTCTAAGGAGACTTTGCTTTAGGAAA
>NW_011494629.1:6213783-6217497 GCF_000754665.1 Bison bison bison
CAGTATGGCTTGGTAGAGCTAACTTAAAAAAAAAATTTTTTTAATCGTATATTGGAGTATAGTTGGTTAACAATGTTCTGCTAGTTTCAGTTAGTTATACAATAAAGAGATTCAGTTATACATACACATGTATCTTTTTCAAAACTTTTTCCATTTAGGTCATTACAGAGTATTGGCAGAGTCCCCTGTGCTATACAGTAGGTCCTTATTGGTTGTCTGTTTTAAATATAACAGTGTGTACATGTCAATCCCAAACTCCCAATCTATCCAAGCTGACTCTTAAGGAAAGAGTGTATCATCATTTATTTGTAGATGTCAAGCAAAGTTGGGCCCTGATGGGAGAGGGATTGGGAAATATGTTAGAAGGTGGTGACTTCACTACTATTTCACCTATGACCTTCTTAATACATGTCTAAGGAGACTTTGCTTTAGGAAACATTCAATTAAATTCTTACTTTAAACATAATGTACAACAAGTAAAAGTGTCCTCACAGCTTTACCTGACTTTGAAAACCAGGGGGCTTATTTAAAAAGTGAAGGTAAGTAAAAGTAACTCAGTCATGTCTGATTCGTTGCCACCCCATGCACTGTAGCCCACCAGGCTCCTCTATCCATAGGATTTCCTACTGTTTTAAAAAAGAGTGCTTGTCATTTTTGTATTGTTTAAAAATGTGTCAGCACCTCTCACAACCCCAAAGAGACTCAGAAACACAAGATCTGCTTTGAGGTGCATCTTTCCCACCTAAGGGCTTCCCTGGTGGCTCAGATGGTATAACGTCTGCCTGCAATGAGGGAGACCCAGGTTCGATCCCTGGGTCAGGAAGATCCTCTGGAGAAGGAAATGGCCACCCACTCCAGTACTCTTGCCTGAAAAACTCCATGGACGGAGGAGCCTGGCAGGCTACAGTCCATGGGGTTGCAAAGAGTCAGTCACGACTGAATGACTTCACTTCTTTTTTTCCCACCTTATAAGTAACCTCAGATAGTGGGACCGTAGGTAGTGGGATATTAGTAGAACCTGGACAAAGGGTGCCAATTTTGGCTGTATGAATTGTGCATATTTGTTAAACTAGACACCTGTAAGCACTAGGTTAAAAAATAGTTTTTGCTATAATTATAAATTCCTTTATATGTTGCGCACGTGTGTGTGTGTGTGTGTTAGTCATTCAGCTGTGTCCAACTCTTTGCAACTCCATGGACTCTACTGTCCGTGGAATTCTCGAGGCAAGAATACTGGAGTGGGTTGCTGTGCCTTCCTCCAAGGGATCTTCCTGACCCAGTTATTGAACTTGGGTCTCTTTCATTGCAGGCATATCCTTTCCCTCTGAGTCACCAGGGAAACCCTTTATATGTTACTTAACAAAAATTCAAACCACTCAGAAGAACACAAAGGGAAAAGTGAGACCCACCTTTATCCATTCCCCGGGGTATCCACTGTTCATAATCTACTGGGTTTCTTTTTTTACTAGATACTTCTCTATATTAATATAAATTTATACATGGATAAGCACTTCCATGTGACTATTTGTAAACAGCAAACAAAATGGAATCACACTTGACATGCCTTTCTGCAGTTTGCTTTCATTATTCAACTCTACCTAATGAGCCTCCTCCGATGTCAGGACATGTAAATTCACCTCCTCCTTTTTAACTGCTGCATAGTGTTCACTAGGGCTTCCCAGGTGGCACTAGTGATCAAGAACTTGCCTGTCAATGCAGGAGACATTAGAGAACCAGGTTCGATCCCTGGGTCAGGAAGATTCCCTGGAGGAGGGCATAGCAACCCACTTCAGTATTTTTGCCTGAAGGATCCCATGGACAGAGGAGCCCAGCAGGCTGTAGTTCATAAGTTTGAAAAGAGTTGGACACAACTGAAGTGACTTAGCACACACAGTGTTCCACTGTACAGCCATATCATGAGCTATTTGACATTTCCCGTATGTTTGGGCATGTCACTGGTCTTTCACTATTTCAAAGAGCGTTGTACCCATGAAATGGGCATTTCACATGGTCATGTGGATGGCTGACAGAGAAAGAGTAGAACCTGAACATTCTGTATGCCCGTGGGAAAGTAAGTTTGACTGTCTCTGTATCATATGTAGTTGGGGAGGGGGCAATAAGATAAGATCTCAGCTTGGGCTCCAAATTATGCTTATTATCGGCTTTGATATTCTGGATGAAAAGGCTAGTGTACCTGCAAATAACTTGTTAGTGCTGCTGACTTGCCCTAGTAGGGCATCTAGCCAGAGGGTCAAGATGATTGCAGACTTGCAGGAACCTTGTGGGACCAGTTTATGGACATCAGCCCTGACTCCTCATCAGGCAGATCAGGAGTTTAAACATAGAGCCTGGAGCTCACTCTCTCTCTCTTAAATTTTAGAAGTTACTGAGAGATGAGAAAGATACAGAGCTTATGCTTTAGGGAAAATATTACATGTATAGAGTTAGAATACAATAGAGAATCTTTTCAAAAGAGATTTATTTGGCCACATAAGCTGAGTTTTAGAGGCTGGAGAAAGGTAGGATGATTCCAGGCTTAGCTGCAGCACTCGGGATCTTGGTTCCTACCTGCAGGGGTCTTCCTTTGAGAATGAGGGATCTAGGTCCCTGACCAGGATCAAACCTGGGCCCTTTGCATTGGGAGCATGGAGTCTTAACCCCTGAACCAAGAGGAAAGTCCCAGCAATAGAGATTCTGAAAGATACTTTTGTATAGTTGGCAAAAATATGTGGATGCGAAAGATGGTGGCCCATCAAGATGGTTGTTTGTAGTGGGCAGGCATAGCTGGTCATAAGGCCTGATGGCTGGGCTGCCATGTGAGGAGAGGTACAAGCTAGGAAGATGTTTCTGGAAAAGGTGCTTATTTGGTTTGACTGAAACCTGGAACCCTTCATGTAATGTAGTGATGGAGCATTTGTGGATGTTAAATTGTGGGCGCATTGGGGGAACATTATGTGGCAAGGGTGAATACTTTATTTTTGAGGGGGTGACCAAAGGGGAGAGGTACAGGTTTTTGAGTGGGGCAGTGGCACGATTGGAGATTCATCTGGGGCAGCTATGACTGGAAGTACAGAGTTAGAAGAGGGAAAGTGGAAGATGTGGAAACCCATCAGGATTCAGAACTGCAGGATTAGAGGAGATGGGGGAACATGGGAGAAGTCTGGGTGGGGGCTGGGGGAGAATGACAGTGAGGGAGGTTCTCAAAGAGCAGATCCTAGCAACTGAGATCAGGGCTGTAATGTTAAAAAACAAAACAGTGAAAATAAAACCACAATTCCAAAGGAGGGGCTGAGTTTTAGAGGCTAGAGAAGGCTGGGAAGATGATTCCAACATTATGGAGATGCTGAACTTGAGGTGTGAGAGGGGCATCCTATTGAAGATGTTGTGCAGCCTTCAGTTAGTGGCGACAGTCTGGAATTTGGGTATGAAGAAGTGACTTAAGATTAGGCCTCTGGGTTTTGACACATGCACCCGAGATAGGCAGAGAAGAAAACCAGGACCTGATTTAGCAGAACAGAAACATGGGGGGCTTTCAGATCAGTTCAGTTCAGTTCAGTCGCTCAGTCATGTCCGACTCTGCGATCCCATGAACTGCAGCACACCAGGCCTCCCTGTCCATCACCAACTCCTGGAGTTTACCCAAACCCACGTCCATCGAGTCGATGATGCCATCCAACCATCTCATCCTCTGTCGTCCCCTTCTCCTCCTGCCCC
>NW_011494629.1:6217793-6234062 GCF_000754665.1 Bison bison bison
GATGGACCTTTGTTGACAAAGTAATGTCTCTGCTTTTTAATATGCTATCTAGGTTGGTCATAACTTTCCTTCCAAGGACTAACCGTCTTTTAATTTCATGGCTACAATCACCATCTGCAGTGATTTTGGAGCCCAGAAAAATAAAGTCAGCCACTGTTTCCACCATTTCCCCATCCATCTACCATAAAGTGATGGGACTGAATGCCATGATTTTAGTTTTCTGAATGTTGAGCTTTGAACCAGCTTTTTCATTCTCCTCTTTCACTTTCATCAAGAGGCTCTTTAGTTCTTCTGCACTTTCTGCCATAAGGGTGGTATCATCTGCATATCTGAGGTTATTGATATTTCTCCTGGCAATCTTGATTCCAGCTTGTGCTTCCTCCAGCCCAACATTTCTAATGATGTACTCTGCATATAAGTTAAATAAGCAGGGTGACAATGTACAGCCTGATGTACTCCTTTTCATATTTGGAACCAGTCTGTTGTTCCATGTCCAGTTCTAACTGTTGCTTCCTGACCTGCATACAAATTTCTCAAGAGGCAGGTCAGGTGGTCTGGTATTCCCATCTCTTTCAGAATTTTCCACAGTTAATTGTGATCCACACAGTCAAAGGCTTTGGCATAGTCAATAAAGCAGAAATAGATGTTTTTCTGGAACTCTCTTGCTTTTTCCATGATCCTTCAAATATTGGCAATTTGATCTCTGGTTCCTCTGCCTTTTCTAAAACCAGCTTGAACATCTGGAAGTTCATGGTTCACATATTGCTGAAGCCTGGCTTGGAGAATTTTGAGCATTACTTTACTAGCGTGTGCGATGAGTGCAAATGTGCGGTAGTTTGAGCATTCTTTAGCATTGCCTTTCTTTGGGATTGGAATGAAAACTGACCTTTTCCAGTCCTGTGGCCACTGCTGAGTTTTCCAAATTTGCTGGCATATTGAGTGCAGCACTTTCACAGCATCATCTTTCAGGATTTGAAATAGCTCAACTGGAATTCCATCACCTCCACTAGCTTTGTTCGCAGTGATGCTTCCTAAGGCCCACTTGACTTCACATTCCAGAATGTCTGGCTCTAGGTGAGTGATCACACCATCGTGATTGGGTCGCAAAGATCTTTTTTGTACAGTTCTTCTGTGTATTCTTGCCACCTCTTCTTAATATCTTCTGCTTCTGTTGGGTCCCTACCATTTCTGTCCTTTATCAAGCCCATCTTTGCATGAAATGTTCCCTTGGTATCTCTAATTTTCTTGAAGAGATCTCTAGTTTTTCCCATTCTATTGTTTTCCTCTATTTCTTTGCATTGATCACTGATGAAGGCTTTCTTATCTCTCCTTGCTATTCTTTGGAACTCTGCATTCAAATGCTTATATCTTTCCTTTTCTCCTTTGCTTTTCGCTTCCTGTCTTTTCACAGCTATTTGTAAGGACTCCTCAGACAGCCATTTTGCTTTTTTGCATTTCTTTTTCTTGGGGATGGTCTTGATTCCTGTTTCCTGAACAGTGTCACAAACCTCCATCCGTAGTTCATCAGGCACTCTATCTATCAGATCTAGGCCCTTAAATCTATTTCTCACTCCCACTGTATAGTCCTAAGGGATTTGATTTAGGTCATACCTGAATGGTCTCGCAAAGAGTCGGACACAACTGAGCGACTGAACTGAACTGTACTGAACTGAATGGTCTAGTGGTTTTCTCCACTTTCTTCAATTTCAGTCTGAATTTGGCAATAAGGAGTTCATGATCCGAGCCACAGTCAGCTCCCAGTCTTGTTTTTGCTGACTGTGTAGAGCTTCTCCATCTTTGGCTGCAAAGAATATAATCAATCTGATTTTGGTGTCGACCATCTGGCTTTAAGAACATATTTTGGAGAGATGGAGCTGGGCTCAGATTGGTGGCTCTGCTGTTTAATTTCTGTGAGGATTTGATACCATCCTATGAGCACACTTTGGGCTGGCATGAACTTAAGCCAACATTGGGGTTTGCAGCCTTTGAAGCTGCTCTGGTTGGCATCTCTTCTTCAAAATATAGTTGTCCCTAGATGTCCATGAGGATTGGTTCCATGACACCCCTCACCTACCAAAAGACACGGATGCTCAAGTCCCTTAGATAAAATGTCTGAGTACATCTGCCCTGAGTAATCTTGGGTTCAATTAACCACAGGTGGAAATTCGTGGATGCAAACCCCAGGATATCCAGGGTGGACTATATTTCTGATCTGACCTTTGGATGTTCTGGGTTGGATGAATGGTTGGTCATTTACTTCAGAATCAATCAACAAGTCTGCTTTAGCAATAAGGATTAAATAACAATCTGCCTCCCTTTTTCTTGTGAAGATGAGCTCTTCCTCCTTGGCTCTGGTGCATGCTAATTCAAGAACTTTACATGGTCATGCTGACCTCAGAAGGAAAAGATCTAGTTAGTTAGCAAATCAAGGAAGTCATCGAAAGTTTTCTAAGTGTGGCCCTGACTCCAGTCCTTGTATCTAGAGAGGTGCTTCAGGAATGTTAAAGGAGACTTTCCCAGACTATCAGTAATCATAGACTTTATGGCTGTAAAACAGCTCTAGAAACTGTATGCAAATTTGAAAAAAGAAAAACATGCTAATATTTAGTCCAAATTTCTAAGGATTTAAAAACACTGGTCAAATGAACCTATCCTTCTAAAGAGTTTCCCACCATGTGAATTAAAGTGACTTATAGCTGTTTCACAGTTTCAGTGAAGTTTATATAGTAAGTATAAAGGAAGAGAGATTACTTGCTGCGTGGTGTAGCCAAAGAGAGAGAGAGAGAGAGAGAGAGAGAGAGAGAGAGAGAGAGAGAGAGAGAAAGAGACAGAAATTACAGACAGCAAAATTTAAGTTGATTTTTTCTTCCCAAACTCCAGAGAGTTTTTTCTTCCCAAGCTCGGAGGACTTTTGTGTCTCCAGGGATTTAAAATTGAACAGTCACAGAGACATAAACCTTGACAGAATGCTGTGCCACCCTGAACAACTTGGGCTGCAGGGCCAACTAATATGAATAAAATTGAGGTGACATGTCATAAGCGTCTGAAATGAAATAATACATTTCATTTCAAAATGACCGGTTAGTCAAATGTGAACTTTGAGCACTTTCTTTTGCTTAGCTATCTGTGACACTGTTCTGCGCTGGCTGTCTTCCCAGAAGCTGCCTGAAAAACTGGTTCAGAAGTAGTTCCCCTCCCCCTCATCAGCCAACCGGTACTTAGTGGGTTCCTGTGGGACAGGCACACAGCACCACACGTGGGGCTCCATTAAGAATGGTGATGGCTGCCATTGGCCTCTATGAACCAGGTGCATCAGGTGGATTAGTCCTTGTCCTTACAAAGCCTAGAAATGAACCATCAGGGAGCTGAGACAACTTGATGGAAATCATGCAATCAGCAAGAGAAAAAGGCAGAATTTGAGCCCAGGTCCCTCTGGTGCTTCTCAGCAGGGTTGTATTCCTGCTGAGGGGTGTTGAGGGTGGGATTCTGTTTCCTGCCGACTTCCTTGGTGCCAGTCTCTGTTCTAAGTCCTTTACTCTTGTCAACCCATTTACACTCCTTCTCTACATACTGTGCCATAGATACACTAAATTCCGATTTTACCAAAGATCAGAGATGCTAAGAGATTGACACAGAATTGTTCAGCATGTGGCAGAGCTGGGATTTGAACCCTCATGGTCTAGGGTCCCAGCTTATGGAGGAAAGCCCATGATGCTGTTGCCTTTCCCTGCTGCTGCTGCCTGTGGCCATCAGGTTATATAGTGAAGGCTCTATCCTTTGGGACCTTTGATGGAATGATGACTGATCAAAATGCAGAAGAGTATTGCTTTTAAGGAGCTTCCCAGGTGGCTCAGTGGTAAAGAATCTACCTGCCAAGCAGGAGACCTGGGTTTGATCCCTAGATAGGGAAGATCTCCCTGGAGAAGGAAATGGCAACCCACTCCAGTATTCTTGCCTGGAGAATCCCCATGGACAGAGGAGCCTGGTGAGCTATAGTCCATGGGGTCACACAGACATGACTTAGCAACTAAACAGCAGCGGCATTGTTTTAAAGGATTTTCTGAAAACTTTTGAAGAAAATAAACTCTTTTCTTCAGCTAATGACTTCTCCGAGCTTGGGAAGAAAAAAACTCTCTGGAGTTTGGGAAGAAAAATCAACTTGAGAAGACTCTGCACTTCCTAATGCAAGGGATTTGGGTTTCATCCCTGTTGGGGAACTAAGATCCCACATGCCAGGGAGGTGTACCCAAAAAGTAAAAAAAGAAAAAAAAAGTTGCAGAATCCTTTCCTGCTTCCGACTTTTCATTGATCCTTAGAATATGTACTGTCCAGGTCTTGCTTCCCTTCTGGGGAACCCTCGTGAGACGTCGTGGGGGAAGCCTGACTGAGCATTTGCTTAGTCCTGGCTCGTCATTCCTGGGCAGGATGAAGCAGGGCCATGTGAGATAAAGCTAACTTCACGCGCTAAGGTGCACCATGCAGAAACCAAGGTGATGGGGGTATTGACTCAGATATCGTCACTAGTGAGATGGCAGGAATTCTTCATTCATTGGCATTCTTCATTCTGAAGCCTGTTTCTACCTTAGAGTCACTTTCCTGATCCTTCTTGAAGACCTTCCTAACACAAGGTCCCACTAGGGGAAACCCTCCCACAAGATATCCTAGAGTGTGCCTGAATCTTGACTTTAAGGGGCCCAGAATAATCTCTCTTCATTTTTTTTTTATGCTTCACAGGCAACTGGAGGAAAGATGGGGAAGGATCTTTCTGGTTAAAACAGAGGAGGGAGGCTCCACAGGGGTAAAGAGGAGGATGGAGAGGTGACCACCTGTCCAGGCAGGGAGGCAGGGCCATCACAGAGGTCTGCATGGTTTGGCCAAGATGGCAATTTGGGTTCTGGTGTGTGGAGTGTCCCCCACAGTTCTGCAGCTGTTATATGGCCCCACCTGACTCCCCCTGAGAGGTGGTGTGACCCCAGGACAGGAGGCGCCTTATAACCCTAGAACAGCAGAGTGGAACCCGGCTGGATGAGCCAGCTGCCCTGAGGCTGACTACAGCCTCTTGTAGCCCACAGCATGGGAAAGACTTTGAGGTTTAAAAAGTTACTTGTATAAATGTGCACAGAGCAACCCCTCCCATTTGGAAATATGTGAAAAACAAAGTCCTTGTCCCTTTGGATAAATTACTAACCCAGAGCTGTTCTTTGGAATCATTACTGGCTGGCTTATTTGGACTCTCTTAGGGCTTTGTCATAGCTTCATTTTTGTTTGGAAAACATCCAAAGTATCCTTCAGCTGGAACTGCTCCCTTGCAGTGAGATCTTCCTTGACCATCTTGACCCTTTCCCAGCCGTCCCCCAGCACTTTGTTTCCTTTTATTAAAATGAGAGCACCTGTCACTTTCTGACATCATCTTATTCATTCGGAAGTACATATTGATTTCTTGTTTTCCTCACTCACTAAGCTCCATGAGGGTTAGATGCTGAATGGCATCTTGTTTAGCACAGCACTCAGTACAGTGGGGACAAAAAATATTTGCAGAATAAATAATCACTCACACAGGCCTCTGGGAAGATTTTGAGTGAGAGGGCTGAGGCCTAACTGCTCTTCACCCATCTCACTGAGCCAGGTGCCTGAGCAGGTGGAACATGGATAGTAGGTATTGCCCACTCTTGCCTCGGTGGCTCATCCACCTGTTCCAGCCCCCCAGGCCTCCCTGGAGCTGTCCCCATAGGCCAGTCACTCTGGGGACTGTGCCAGAGGCTTCCTCCACACTCCAGGGTGTGGAGTGACCTTGAAGTCTACTGAGTCCTATACTCATTTCTTCAGGCTTGAGTTTCTATTCTCTTCAGTGGATACTTTTTAGCAAGTATTGCTTGAGGGCCTACTATGTGATGGAAGCTGGGACACAGTGGGGAAAAACATACCCCTTTGTCCTCATCCTCATGGAATTAAAAGTTAAACAATCATGGCAACACAATGATGGGTGAAGCAAGGTGGATCTTGAGAATCCTCCCATAGTGCTGCAGATTCTTAATGAGTGCTCCTTTTAGTGGGAAAACTGGGGATTTAACATTGAGAGTCAAGAGCTGTGCTAAACCCTTTGTGTATATGCGATGTGTGTAATCCTCCAACAGCCCCATGAGGCATCATTGCCTTCCATGTTCATGAGTGAAAAGGAGAGCTCAGAGAAAGCAAAGGATTTGTAGAGCTGAGGGCCGAGCCAGGTCTCTGTCACGAAGCCCATATTCTTTTCCATCAATGTTGTTTGCCCTTTTGAATTAGTGATGATTTTAATGGTGGAAATATCAGGCTAGGAAGGAGAGCCAATTGATGCCAGTAGGGCTGTTGAGGGAGATGGAGGCCAGTGAGTGGTTGGGTCCAGCCAGGCCCTAGTTCAACCCAGAATTTGGCTGCCTTCCTTCTTCATCAACATCAGCCTCTCAATTGAAGTGAGAAAGAGATTGTGTAGAAGGAGAAGCAAAACCTCAGCTGCAAGTCTGATAGATCCCTTGGTCTTTCATTCATGTAATAGGAGTGACATAATGAAAAGAAAAGGGTTTGGAGGAGGGCTGGAGGGATGAGATGATGTTTCCAGGTGGGCGGGAGAATGCTGCTGAAAGAGACGACACTGGAGAATGGGCTCGGTGATAACTGGGGTTACTTCCTGGAGAGAGTCAGGCCAGATGAGCCATTTGGGTGCTGGCTCAGTTTTGGCCACCCAGAGTCTTCCAAGTTATGTGTAGAGAAAATGCATCTTTGAGAGTTGAAGCAGTGAATACCATGACAGTCAGTCCTCAGATAAGTGCTCCCAGCCATCTCAGCCGAGGTGCCCCATAACACCCACTCTCAGCTGTTTGGCATTATCTTCAATGCTCTTACTCTTTCCCTCTCCACATCCAGCCTCTTCTCATGTTCTGTGCATCCTTCCTCAAAAACATTTCCCCTCCTTTCAGTGTTCCTATTCAACCCCAGGCTATGACAACCCTTTTCTTCCCTCATTCTAACAAACTAGGCTCTACTTTGGACCAACTATTTGGTTTCTGGGAATTCCACAATTACTGATTTGCAGGTACCTTTCAAATAAAGTAAGGACTCTGGACTTCCCACTCCCTCCAGCCCCTAGGACTCCTGCTGGAGGTTGTGAGGTACCACCAGGAGGGGCCTGGCCTGGAAGTCAAAGTGAGCTTCTCACCTCCGCTCTGCTGCTCCAGTTTAGAGAAGGTATCTTAGAGTGAGCTTCCTCTATAAAAGGAGGTGGTAGGATCTGTCAATATTTATTTTCTTTTAGGATCTTGTCAGCTATAAAACCAGAGATCCCTAGGCTTAGTTCCCATCTCAGGCTCCCTCCCACACAGAAGGTTTCTTTGCTTGCCTTGTCTCTCACCTAACTCATTGTACATTAACTCATGCATTCAGGGGTAAAAATTCGTTATTGGTGGTGGTGAAAAAAACAGTCATTTAAGGTATGAAACATATGGACATATAATGCATAAACAGACACACTCTATCTGTAATATTAAATTTTCATATGTTAGAGGAAAAAAATAAGCCTCCTGAGGGCCATAATGAGAAAAAGGCTGAGAAGCACGGATTTAGCCACAAAGCTGTGCTGGTTATCATGCTAGGCATTGGACAGGTGAGCGACAATATTGCCTTCCTTCCAGAAGCCACTCCAGAGAGACGGCCATCCTTCTCATTCTGTTTCTCTCAAGCCATGTGTCTCCTTTCATTTCTTCTAAATCTTACCAAATGCTCTCTTTCAGTGACTTTATAGATGCACTAACATTCTGGTATTCATGGCTTATATTTTTGTGGCTTTTTTTTCCCCTCTAGCTATGGAATTGCTGGCACTACCAATGTGACGGGAGATCAAGTGAAGAAGCTGGATGTCCTCTCCAATGACCTGGTTGTTAATGTGTTAAAGTCATCTTTTGCTACCTGTGTTCTTGTGTCAGAAGAAGATGAACATGCCATAATAGTAGAACCTGAGAAAAGGGTGGGTCTGCTCCTACGCTACTGAGGGTTTTAATGTAATCATTTTTCTTTCTGGCTTCGTCAATGACTCCACTTGTTCAACCAAGCTGGATTCTTAAGACTCACCCTGGATCCCTCCTGAACCACCGGTCATCATTTCACAGATTCCTCCTCACTGCCATATCTCAGACTGTCCTCTCCTGTCCGCACTTTCACCACAGTCCATTCTGTTATCATCTCTCCTATGTGCTCATTCATGGGAGAGACTCAAATATATTCATATTTATCTCCACTTCTTTTAATTGTCATGTTCAAAGCTCTACGAAGTCTGTCTTCTGTTAACTACATCATTTGCTTCATCTCCATTCACTTAGTTTCCAATCTTCACAACCAACCTTCCTGCCAATCTAAACTGCTAGCAGTTCCTATCAGTGATTCATGCATTGGAATCCATTGGAATCTTATTAATCTTGTTACCAAACTTAGGTTGCTCAAGAATCAAATACTGAGAGAAAAAAAGGGAAAGTGAAAGTTGCTCCGTTGTGTCCGACTCTTTGCAACCCCATGGACTGTATAGTTCTCTGAGCCAGAGAACTAGGTCTGAATTCTCTAGGCCAGAATATGGGAGTGGGTAGGCTTTCCCTTCTCCAGGAGATCTTCCCAACCCAGGGATAGAACCCAGGTCTCCTGCATTGCAGGCAGATTCTTTCCCAGCTGAGCCACAAGGGAATCCCACTGAGAGACAAGTGTTGGGTAAAAGGAAAGATAGCTTTATTGAGAAAACCAGTCATGGTGGGAAGAAGGTGGACTCATATCCCAAAGAACAAACTCTCTGCTGCTGATCTAGGGGCAAGAGTTTTTAGAGGGGAGTTTCAGGGGGTTATAGGCAGAGGGAAGGAGCTGTATGCAGAATAGCACAGTCGGCCCTGACAGTCATCTTGAAATTGGTCATGTAATGGTCAGATTGGTGTCATCTTGATTGTTTTAAATACGGCTAATCTTCAACTCCAGGGTCAGTTTGTTCCCATCTCCTTGAAGCTAGTTCTTAAAAATAATTGTGTAAGCTTAATGATTAGCCTGGTTTTCATGTAGTTAACTTCTTCTACCTGGGTGGGGGATTCAGTATCTGCAAAACAGCTCAAGGGATATGGCTCAGAAGAAAGAAATGAAGGTTCTTGACTTTGTTTAATGACTAAACTATTATTTGGTCTTCCTTGATTGTTTTCCTTTGTTTTTGCATTTTGTCACTTCTATGATTGAATTTATTCTTTAGCCAAAGTGTTTTTCTACAGACAGAAGGCAGGCAGAGGACATAGGGGTGGGGGAGAGGATCTTTCCTAAGAAAGCCCTATAGGCTCCTGCTCCACTCCAATCTGATTGCTTCTTGAGGGCAGAGAACAATTTCTATTCTCTATATCCCAGCATCTGGCACAATACCTGTGCATTGTAGGGGATCAACAATAGATTATTGTTGAAAAAGTGAATGAAAGGGTATATCCAGGTTTTATTGAACAACAATCATAATACTAATAATACCTTTTGAGTAGAAAAATGCAGTTATATGGCTTACTATCTTTCCCTGTTTGAGATAAATTGAGGACATGAAGGAGTATGATGAGAAAAAAGCAACAGGAGGTCAATTTAAAGACACTGCCTGATATCCAGTCTAACCTTTATAAGAGGAATGGAGAGTCACATCCGATTTGATTGCTTTGTGTCATTCCTGAAATACTACTGAAGTTCATATTGTTCTCTGCTGCGTTTCTAAAGGTACTTGTCAGTTTAGGGCATGTTCATTTTAGGATTAAATTTGCTGTTTAATATTCTCTGTCAGCCCAACTTCTCTGATTACAATGCACTGTAGTGATAAGCATACTCCTGTTTTCCTGATGACAGTTTCTCCTGCATTGGCCAGGAGGATTTGTTAGGAGCAAGAAGCCAGGGAATCAGAGAAGTGCCTTAATTTGATGCAAAAAATTTAAAACCACATATTAAAGTGGCTAACTTGGAGATGGAAAATTTCCAGTGGTATGCTGGTAAACTGTCTCTCTGTTAGAAAAAAAAATCTGTAATTTGTAGCACTTGTCACTTGAAACTGTGAAATAGTGTCCCATAATTGATTTTAAGTTATCAATATGACATCACTGAAAATAGAGTTGGGAAGAGATGTGCACAATTGGCTCTTGAGAACCAGTACCAATCAGCTCCAGAGTACCACTGAAAATCCTATCCATAGACTGAATCTTTGGTAGTTCCACTGCCGCTGAGGGTTATTTCCTTTGGAAATTATAATAGGAATATGGGTGAGAACTCTGTGCATTGTAACCCCAAGTGTCATCTGTAGGAACTACATGAACATTTTCTTATAGACCTTAATGTTGACTTTATTTCACCTAAATTATTACATTTGTGGCTCAAACAGTAAAGAATCTTCCTGCAGTGTGGGAGACATGGTTTTGATCCCTGGGTCGGGAAGATCCCCTGGAGAAAGGAATGGGTACCCACTCCAGTATTCTTTCTTGGAGAATTCCATGGATTAATAGAAGAGCCTGGCAAGCTACAGTCCATGGGGTTACAAAGAGTCAGACACGACTGAGCAACTAACATGTCCCTTATGAATAAAGAGAGTGAAGTGACTAATCTTGTTTCTCTTCTTTTTTGACTGCCAGGAAACTCAAACCATAATGATGATTCATTCAAATCAATGATATAATAAATTATTATTTAATATTTGTATTTCTCACCTTCATCTATGCCTCCTATTCTGTGTTTTCTCTTCCTAATGATCTTTTGATATATGTTTGTTATTGTTTTCACTCTGTATACCATCTCATACCTTCCCTGACAGAGTATAAATAAACGCATTTCTTGAATTTTCCCTTAGATTTCTTCTTTTAACCTCTTAGTGTATATTCTCTGTTTTGTTACAATGTATTCATTTTTAAAGCAAAGTTGTATTAATATTTTCTTTCTTTTTTGTTCAGGGTAAATATGTGGTCTGTTTTGATCCCCTTGATGGATCATCCAACATCGACTGCCTTGTGTCCATTGGAACCATCTTTGGCATCTACAAAAAGGTAAAATGTAATGGATCAAGCAGCTGGTTTGGGATCAAAAGTACAGTTAAGGTTGAATATCCAGTCCTGCTTCACTGTTGATGGCACAGCCAGACTGTACATCATGAAACCCCACGAGGCTTGAAGTAGGGGGGTAGCCTATTCCTTCTTCAGTGGATCTTTCTGACCCAGGAATCGAACCAAGGTCTCCTGCATTGCAGGCAGATTCTTTACCAGCTGAGTAACCAGGGAAGCCCCAAAGCGAAAGCGTTAGTCACTCAGTTGTGTCCAACTCTTTGTGACCCCATGGACTATAGCCTGCCAGACTCCTCTGTCCATGGAATTCTCTGGGCAAGAATACTGGAGTAAGTAGCCATTCCCTTCTCCAGGGGATCTTCCCAACCCAGGGATCAAACACAGGTCTCCCACATCACAGACAAATTCTCTACCACCTGAGCCACCAGAAAAAAAAATAAAGACCCTTATTTCTCAAGTTATGACTTTTCCAGCATTAACTGCATAGTGAAAATCTATTAAGTTGTTAAAAGAAAATGTAGTAAGAGGTAGATGGGAAGAGATGGTGCATAGCTGTAGCACTGATAACCATGTGAATTGAGAATTGTGAGAGTGTGACAACAGTAGGGATTATATCAAAACTGTCCTTTAAATTTTCTAAATCAAGTCTGCAAACTATGGTTTCCCCCGGCCAAATCCAGCACATTGCCTGATTGCTATGGCCTGTGAACAAAAAATAACTCTTTGGCATTTTTGAATGGCTAAAAAGAAAATTAAAAGAATAATATTTCATGACCCGTGACATTTATATGAAACTTAATTTTCAGTCTCCATAAATAAAGTTTTAATGGCATATGGTCAGCTTGCTTGTTTACATGTTGCCTTTGGCTGATTTTGCACTACACAGGCAGGGTTAAGTGGTTGTGATAAGGACTGTGACAGTAAAGCCTAGAATATTTACTCTCTGTTGGTTTACAGGAGGAGTTTGCTGACCCTAAACTCCTTTGTTATAAATTACAGAAAGCATACTGGTACAGCATGGGGATCCAGATTTCTGCCCTGTGTCTCTTCTTCCCGCATGACCTGTGCAGGAACTCTACCTCTAAAGCCTCTCTTTAAGTCTGTGTGTGGAGGGCTGGGGGGTGGAAGAGAGTTCAAATATACAGACAAGTGAAAAATAGATAAATACCTGTGGGTCCATCATAAAACACGATGAAATCTAAAATGTGTCATCTTGTCTTCAGCCCTCTTGTTTATTTTAGAAATAAAACTTTACAGATGCCTTTGAGGCTGAGCCCTTTCCTTCATCTTAATGGATGAGGCAGCTAATTCAGCTGACCTCCGAGGTTCCTCCAACTCCCCCATTCTGGGATATAGAGGCCATAACTTAAGAACTGAGACTGCAATTTGTGCATTACTTTTCAAAGTGACTTGTCTAGTATTGCACATAATCTCCTTTCAAACATGGAAAGTAGGACCACCATGGGACAGTTTTCTTTCGTTACTGAAATAAATTTTGCATTTGTCTTGGCTGGGAGACAGTTTAAGTAATTGAAGGTTCTAATACTCATACCAGAAAGACAAAGGCGGGAATTAATCTATCTTTCAAGTCATACCATGAAATATTCCCTTCTTGGTATAGATATGCAGGCATGTAATTTTACCTGCAAGGTAGCAGATCCAAATATTATAGTATACAAGAGAGCTTTGTAGCAAAATTCTTCATATAGAGGTAGACTTTTGGTTAATGACTCAACCAAAGCTAAAGCAGCATTAACATTTGCCAGCCCCAGTTTCTGCCTCAAGCCCCCTCTCCTAATAAAGACTCTTTTAAGGGAAAAAAAAATTGGGAAACTGACACTATCAACTGAAAAAAAATAACAGCTTGCGGCAGCAGCTTGAATTACAAATGCTGGAAGAACTCAACAATGCATCTCCACACTCCTCTCAATAAACCTGAAGTGACTCTCTTAAAGACTGAGAGAGGTGACGAGTGTCACATTGTCTTTAAGTCATTTCAGTTTTCAAAAGCCTTATTGATTGTTTGAAGCCATTTGAGAGCTTACAGGGCATAAATACTGAAATGTCTGATGTTTTAAAGGAGGCGTCTCCTGCTTTCTGCGGAGCTGGTTCTGGGCTGGAATTCAGGTTCCTGGTGCACCCACTCAGAGGCATAACATCAGTTGGTAACTGAAATCTGGCAACAGTGAGCTGGTCTTGCCCACAAGATGCCTGGAAACAGGCTGCAAAGGGATCTCTTAGGGCCCGTGGTCCAGTGTTTCTATGAAGTTCCTGCCATGGCACCTCCAGAAGAGTCACCCTGCCTCTGGCTAGAGATATTCAGAAGGGGTAGAATTTTCCTGAGGTGTTGAATGAGTGTTTGTCCAAATATTGAATCAAAATCTGTCTCCCTGTTGCTCATAATGGTCTTTGTGTATCATTAGAAAATAAGATTCTTTTACATGCTTGGAAATGGCTTTTTTGCCCTCCTCTCTCTTTCTTTTGAAGCTTGCAAAGTCGCTTCAGTCATGTTCAACTCTTTGCAACCCTATGGACTGTAACCCATCAGGGTCCTCTGCCCATGGAATTCTCCAGGCAAGAATACTGGAGTGGGTTGCCATTTCCTTCTCCAGGGGATCTTTCTGACCCAGGGATCAAACCCAAGTCTCTTTCTTTTAAGTCTCCTGTATTGGCAGGAGGGTTCTTTACCACTAGCACCACATGGAAAGCCCTTTCTTTTAAATCTTAAGTTAAATATCTTTCATGTGAGATGATTTTTCAACCTCTCTCTAGTGTGCTTATCCTCTATTGGATACATTCTAATTTTTAATATCCGTTAAACATATCCTGGCCCGGAAGTAAAAGCAGAGTTTCAGAGGTGTTCTAGCAGCTTCAGAATCCAATTCACTTCCCTTAACTGGACACACAGAGTCTTAATAGCCATATGGAATATGGCTTCCTGACATTGACACTTACTAGGTTTGTGAGACCTTGGGCAATATAACCTCTTGTTTTGTTATCCATAAGGACAAGATATTGAAAATTAAGCATAACAGCAATGAAAATAGTGCCTGGCACATAAAAAGTGCTCAGTAAATAGTAGCCATTAATATTACTTGCTTTTTCTATTAATATTCAACACACAATTTCACAACTCAAACCAACTTAAGGAGAGAAAGGAAGGAGGGAAGGGAATGGAAAATGACTGGTGTATGTAACCAAAAAGTCCACTGGGTAGTACAGCCGTTTTCGAGGACTCAGACACTCACATAACAGGACACTTTCTATCTCTATAGCTCCCTCCTTTCTGGTAGAAGAATGGCTCCCAGTAGGTCTGGGCTTACATTCAATCCTTTCAGTTACTCAAACAGAAGATGCAAAACTTAGACTTCCCTGATGGTCCGGTGGTTAAGAATTCACCTGCCAGTACAGGGGACATGGGTTCTGTCCCTGGTCCTGGAAGATTCCACATGAACAGGGCAACTAAGCCCATGTGCCACAACTACTAAGCCTGGGCTCTAGAGCCTGGATGCCCTAGAGGCCACTGCACCGAACCTACATGCGGCAACTGCTGAAGCCCGTGGACCTAGAGCCTGTGCTCCTCAACGAGAGAAGCACTGCAATGAGAAGCCCATGCACCACAAGGGAAGAGTAGCCTCCGCTTGTTGCAACTAGAGAAAGCCCGCATGCAGCAATGAAGTCCCATCACAGCCAAAAGTTAATAGACAAGTAAAAGAAGATGGAAACCTCTTGTCCAACAATTTCAACAGGGATTTCACCTCATCAGCCCTGCTTGGCTTGACTTAACTCATGAGTGCATCTCTCAACCAGTCACTGTGGCCTAAGGCATGCAGTGATCTGACTGGTCAAGTCAGGGTCATGTGTCCACCATTGGAGCTAAGAGTGAGGGGGACGGTATCTTAAGGAAGATTAAAGTTCAGTTGTCAGCAGAAGAGTGAAGCATACTGGCCAGGCAAAATCAGCTGATGTTCACTCTAGATTATATACCCCTTGAGATCAGGGACCTCATTTTATATATTTTTTTTTGCACACTAGGTTGGTACAGTAGTGAGTAATATTGGCTGAGTTACTGGAGATGCTGCCAAATGTCCTGTGAGAACTTTTAGGGACGGTTGGGTTGTCCCTCTGTGGGAAGACTGTCTATGGACATGACAGCCCCACGCCAATTCTGCCCGACCTTCTCCTCCACCACCTCAAGTCTCCAGAATCCATGGTGTCTTTCATGCTCTATATGGAGTAGCATGGGTTAAAACAAATCAATACCTGCTGCAGGTGGTGGCCTGTGATAAGTAGAAAAAGGTAGGGTCCAGAGGCTTTATAATTTTTGCCAAGCTTTATGCACATTGGTCTGTGAGCATCTACATGAGACTGTAATAGGTTCTTTTTGAACAAAGACATTCATTGTTGGGGGTTTGGAGGAGGCTGGGCATTAGAAAGGGGTTTGGGCTAGAAAAAAATTCCTCCAACTCCATGACTAGATGGAATTACTTTGTATTTCTTTTGAGCATATGGATCATAGAAAATGTTGAGTTCAGTTCACTTCAGTTGCTCAGTCATGTCCGACTCTTTGCAACCCCATGAATCACAGCACACCAGGCCTTCCTGTCCATCACCAACTCCCGGAGTTTACTCAGACTCATGTCCATCGAGTTGGTGATGCCATCCAGCCATCTCATCCTCTGCTGTCCCCTTCTCCTCCTGCCCCTAATGCCTCCCAGCATCAGGGTCTTTTCCAATGAGTCAACTCTTCACATGAGGTGGCCAAAGTATTGGAGCTTCAGCTTTAGTATCAGTCCTTTCAATGAACACTCAGGACTGATTTCCTTTAGGATGGACTGGTTGGATCTCCTTGCAGTCCCAGGGACTCTCAAGAGTCTTCTCCAACACCACAGTTCAAAAGCATCAATTCTTCAGCGCTCAGCTTTCTTTATAGTCCAACTCTCACATCCATATATGACCACTGGAAAAACCATAGCCTTGACTAGATGGACCTTTGTTGGCAAAGTAATGTCTCTGCTTTGTAATATGCTATCTAGGTTGGTCATAACTTTCCTTCCAAGGAGTAAGTGTCTTTTAATTTCGTGGCTGCAATCACCATCTGCAGGGATTTTGGAGCCCCCAATAATAAAGTCTGACATTGTTTCCACTGTTTCCCCATCTATTTCCCATGAAGTGATGGGACCAGATGCCATGATCTTCATCT
>NW_011494629.1:6234321-6241064 GCF_000754665.1 Bison bison bison
ACTTTTTCACTCCCCTCTTTCACTTTCATCAAGAGGCTTTTGAGTTCCTCTTCACTTTCTGCCATAAGGGTGGTGTCATCTGCATATCTTAGGTTATTGATATTTCTCCCCACAATCTTGATTCCAGCTTGTGCTTCTTCCAGCCCAGCGTTTCTCATGATGTACTCTGCATAGAAGTTAAATAAGCAGGGTGACAATATACAGCCTTGATGTACTCCTTTTCCTATTTGGAACCAGTCTGTTGTTCCATGTCCAGTTCTAACTGTTGCTTCCTGACCTGCATATAGGTTTTTCAAGAGGCAGGTCAGGTGGTCTGGTATGCCTATCTCTTGAAGAATTTTCCACAGTTTATTGTGATCCACACAGTCAAAGGCTTTGGCATAGTTAATAAAGCAGAAATAGATGTTTTTCTGGAACTCTCTTGCTTTTTCCATAACCCAGTGGATGTTGGCAATTTGATCTCTGGTTCCTCTGCCTTTTCTAAAACCAGCTTGAACATCTGGAAGTTCACGGTTCATGTACTTCTGAAGCCTGGCTTGGAGAATTTTGAGCATTACTTTACTAGCGTGTGAGATGAGTGCAATTGTGCGGTAGTTTGAGCATTCTTTGGCATTTCCTTTCTTTGGGATTGGAATGAAAACTGACCTTTTCCAGTCCTGTGACCACTGCTGAGTTTTCCAAATTTGCTGGCATATTGAGTGCAGCACTTTCACAGCATCATTTTTCAGGATTTGAAATAGCTCAACTGGAATTCCATCACCTCCACTATACCAAGGCAACATTTCATGCAAAGATGGGCTTGATAAAGGACAGAAATTGTATGGACCTAAAAAACACAAGATATTAAGAAGAGGTGGTAAGAATACACAGAAGAACTGTACAAAAAAGATCTTCATGACCCAGATAATCACGATGGTGTGATCACTCACCCAGAGCCAGACATCCTGGAATGTGAAGTCAAGTGGGCCTTAGAAAGCATCACTAGATAATGTTACCATTTCTTATTCCACGCAAGGAAGTTGAAGGGTTGAGATTATTTGGTGACAGTATTTCAGGGAAAAGTGGTTCATTCTTTAAAAAAAAAAATTTTTTTTTTAAATTTTTGACTCCACTGGGTCTTCATTGTTGCAAGAGGGCTTTCTCTAGTTGCATCAAGTAGAGGCTACTCTCCAGTTGTGGTGCTCTTGCTTCTCATTGCAGTGACTTTTTTTGTTGTTGCACGTGGGCTTAGTTGCTCTGAGGCATATGGACTCTTCCTGAACCAGGAATTGAACCTGTAGCCCCTCCATTGGCAGATAGATTCTTAACCAAGAACAAGTTTGTTCTTTCTTGTGCCACAGGCAGACATGGATGATTCTGGATGAGGTGACTCTCTGAGGGACTTTTCTTGGTAGAGAACTGACTACTCCAAGCCTCCAGGGGCTTCCATCTGTTTACATACTGACTTTGTTCTATTTTGTGCTATACTTGCAGTGTTAAGTAGTTATTATAGAGGAGATGTTTAGAGCCTGCCTGTTTTATTCCCTTTATATCACTGGTTTCAAGGCTGTGCACTTAAAATTTGGAGTTTGAGAAAACAACTCAAATATTTGGTACTGTGTTTAGTCTGTGTTTAGCTGCAAAGTACTACCCTGGGAATACAAACCAAACTAAAGCAAATAACTTGGCCCAACCCAACCAGCCAAGAAACCAACCAACCGTCTAGATGAAAACTGTTAAATACAAAGCTTGGAGATACGAGAAAAAAAAGGAAAGAGGTGATTTTTTGTGACTCTTCCTTTTACATGAGTAGTTCTTAAGCTTCAGTGCGAGAGTCATCTATGGTGCATGGTAAAATGCGGATTCCCAGGGCCCACCTTAGAAAATCTGATTAGTAAGTTTAGGTCGCAGGCCCAGAATTGCATTTTAAATAAACATCTCAAGTGATTCTGAGGTACATGGACTCTGGGTCATACATTCAAAAGTTATAGGGAAAATTACCAGGAATGTGTTTGCTGAGGTGACCTCCATCTCCAGTATCATGATATGAATTCCCTTATTTATTCTCAAGCCCTAGAATCTGTGGTTGGGAAAGAATAAATGAAATTTGCAGAAACTGCTCATTTTCATTTCTGTTTAAATTCAAGTAGAGAATTTTCAAGCAGAAAGATTTGTTTGCGGCTGTTTTGAGGACCATAGAAGCCAGTTGTTAAGAAGATAATTATTAGTGACCATTGCTTAGGAGCCATGCCCTTAAGTTCTTCCTTTCCTTAGTATTAGGGAACAAACTGAGGCACTGACCCAGTGGGCTGTGTTTTTAATGAAAAACAAAGGAGATTAGAGTAGATGTTATGTTCTAAGTTTAAGTATTGTTTTGTTAAATTTTTGTAGTTGTATTGGTACTGGTTTGTGATATAAAATGTATTTTTTACTGTGGGTAATGGTTAAAAACATGGAGAGCATTGTCCTGCATGGTAATGACCCTGGAGAGATAGTGTCTGTATTTCTGAGAATTTCTTTGTGTGACTACGGAGCATGTTGCTCACTGGAGTATGTGCCACAACTGGCAGGAACTCAGGAAATTGATTTCCTCGCCAGACTGGTAGCCGTGCAGCCCAGTTTTAATTTCTTTAAATAAAGATAGAGTAGGCAAGGGAAAGACATTGATGCCTGTAATAAGATTAAATTAGTGGGCGCTGGCATGGAGGCATGCTCTTTTTTTGAGAGTGATAATGGAGAAATGAAGGAATATCAAATTAGTAAGATTGAAGGAGAACTCAGATTGGAAAGATGGATCCAGATGCAGGAAATTTGGGTTTTGGTGGGAAGGTCGCTGTGGTAATACAATCAGGATATGACTGGTGTGTGGAGGAAGCCCTCCTCCCTGCCCCCACCCCCTCCCCATCCAAGAAGATGCCCTATTTCATTAGGAGAGCACCTTGATAATGCATCTTGCTAAGGGAGGAACTGCAAAAAGAACCACAATACAGCAAAACAAAGATGTTTTGTTTTCTTTCTTGTCCTAGATTTCGAAAGATGACCCTTCTGAGAAGGACGCTCTGCAGCCAGGCCGGAACCTGGTGGCTGCTGGCTATGCGCTCTATGGCAGTGCCACTATGTTGGTCCTGGCCATGGCGAATGGAGTCAACTGCTTCATGCTGGACCCGGTGAGAGATCCCGGAGTGGGGGGCAAAGTCAGGTGCTTGGCTGGTGGCTGTGAGTGTCTGTTGTGTGTGTGGCGGTGGGAGTCAGTTCCTAAAGGTGGAAGATGAGACCCATGGAGGGACCGAGACAATGGGGTGGGGAAGCAGGGTAGAGAGATGGATGGACCATATGTGTACATTATAAGAAGATTACTGAGGTGACAAATGGTGTCTGTCCAGAGCACAAGAGGGAGTTTTTGTTTCACAATGAATTCTTTAGGGCAGACATTACTGAGCTGACTCAGATGCCTGCTGGGCTGGGCAGGCCACACGAATGAGTGGAGTGTGCTGGGGCAAGATGGCAAGCACTGTGAAGGGCAGTGGGGGGCGGCAGGGAACTGGGGAGGTCCAGTGGTTGTTACTCCTTGGGAATAGTGGCTCTCTTCTACGGCTTCCAGTGTTTCAAGAAACACTGGATTTTTAGAAAATGTTAGGTTTCTGGATGTGTAAAACACTGTGCTAGCCAACTAAAGCACATTTATAGACCAGATGGGGCCCATAGATGGTCTGTTTGCCACCCACTCTCTCCATTACCAGTTTATTTTCCTGAGGTGAATGGGTGTCCCAGCTGAAGCAGTAGATCGCCTCATTTCTTCAAAATTAGCTCCCAGATTCATTTGATGTGCATTGCAACATCAAATGAAATGCAAGCTTCAGTGCATGCAAACCTTCAGTGAACCCTTGTGGTTTTGAAAGACTTTGACGAGCTCGAGGAAGTGGAAATAAGGAAATGAAGATAATTTCTTAGTCCACCTTATAGAGGAAACTCCCTCATGAAGAGGAGCTCAAGGCACCATGAAAAATATTCATTTGCTAATGAATATTAATTTTAATTTGAGGATAATTTCTTCCATATGTCTATTAATTGGGGTTGTTTATTTACTCTGTTGGATGACAGTTTTAACACAGCAGATAAACCAGGCAAAGAACTCTCTTTAAATACTTTGCCCGATTAAACCCACCTTTGATATGGACTCCATAGAATCATCTTCAGTAGGTATGCCCTTGGTCCAGTGTCCCAAGGGAAAAAGAATTGAGTTTTTAAATACCTTTCAGTTTTAGAAATGTCCTCAGATAACATTTAATGAAGCACTTTATTTATTTGGTGCATTTTGCTGACAAACTGAACACTAGGTACCATTACCTACTGGGGTCCTGTGAGGAGCAGGCTGCTGGTGGTGGGGCCTCAGGGTTTGTGGGTGGCAGGTCGTAGAAATTGGAACTCAGGCTGCCTTTGTCCCTGCACTGTTGCACAACTGGACTTTGGCTCCTTGGCATACTGGTACTTAACAAATAAACAAGGGTAAGGAAATGCACTAGTTCAAGCCTCCAAAGGCCATTATTTCAGGGAAAACAGTGGCAGACCCAGAGCAAAGTTCACACTGACCCCAGGGATTGATTTCCCAAATCACTGATGTCTGTGAATTTATCCTCTTGCTGGGTGTTTACCTCTTCTCCAGACATTCTTCTGGTGACTTCTCTATTACCTTTGAACTGATGGAAACATTAAATCTCTTCTTGTTTCAAGATTGCAGATGTTATGTCCGGGAGTAAGTTTCTGTGTCTTTCCTCTTGCTGTCCTCACGCCTAATGGGCACTCAGTGTTTGGAAGAACCATGCAGGCTGGCTGCCCTCCTTCTTGCTGGCTGCCCTCCCCATTGCTGACAAAGCCTCTGCTCCCCATGCCTGTGGAGTAGGGGTTGGGGTGGGGGTGGCGAGCTTCTGATCAGGATACAGCTTTCATTTCATTTTGGCTGACAGTTTCTGCTCAAAAGACTGCAACAGCTTTATGTGCTTCTCTAGCAAGCTTTAAAGTACGAAAGGCTTTTCAGTCTCTTTTCTTCATGTACAAGAGACTCACCCCCTCCATGGGTAGGATGCTTTGGCCAGGTACCAGGGTGAGGTGTCTGTGAAGCATGGCTTCATGAGCACTTGTGCAATGGCTTCATTTTCTAGACTTTCACCAAAAAAATCATAAAGGAAAAAAAAAAAGAATCACTCACAATGGTACCTTTCAGTGACCACTGTTAATTCTCATCTGTTTTCTCTCCCTACACTCCTCTCTCCCTCCCTCCCTTCCTCTCTAGTTCCAATGTGCTCCATATTGGCAGGAACCAAGCTTTGCTATGGGAATAAGTGGCTGGGGAGAGATGTGTCCATGGAAGGGCCTCCCTTCTTAACTCACCTGTCTCTGGAGCAACTTCCTTCTCAGATGGGTAGAGCCTCAATCACTCTCTTATCAGGGACATGGAGAAGCCCCAAACAGTCCAGAGCTCCAGTAGTGATGTGACACTGTTTTCCCAAGTTTAAATCTCCAAAATGGCAACCCACTCCAGTATTCTTGCTTGGAGAATCCTACGGACAGAGGAGCCTGGCAGGCTACAGTCCATAGAGTCTCAAAGAGCCAGACGTGATGGAAGCGACTTAACATTAACATTGAAGAATCTAAGCCCTGAAGGCATCAGCTTAGTGCTGGGACTTTGCGGAAGCTTGAGTCCTGAGAAACAGTCTTCAGATCAGTGAGCAAAGGCATGGGAAGTTATACATGCGGTAAACTCGGGGTACTCGGGGAAAATGACATCAAGACAGAAACAAAAACAGGAAAGCTAAGATAAGAGCAACCATGAACACCTTCTCCTGATATCCTAGCTCCAGTCTCATCTTTTTTTTTTTTTTTCCCAAAGGCACACCTGTCTCAGGCCAAGGATTGCCCTTGCTGGTAATCATTTCACAACATACACAAATATGGAAGCATTATGTTGTATACCTGAGACTAACATAATGTTATGTCAATTACACCTCAATTGAAAACACAAAATCCAAGCTCTTTGTACTGAAGCATATACTGAAGCACAGGTGTGACCTCAGGCCTCGAGCCCCCCCTTATCCCCAACCCGATCTGCAACCCTCTCCTGTAGGCCTGGAGGAGACGTCCTCACCTTTCCACTTTCCTTTCTGTTTCACAGGCCATTGGAGAGTTCATTTTGGTGGACAGGGATGTGAAGATCAAAAAAAAAGGGAGCATCTACAGCCTCAATGAGGGCTATGCGAAGGACTTTGATCCTGCCCTCACCGAGTATGTCCAGAGGAAGAAGTTCCCCCCAGTAAGTGAGGGCTGGGGGTGGTGGCGGTGGGGATGGCCCCTGAGCTTGCAGAAATGTGTTGACTCATGATTTACCCTGGAGAGGAAAGGTGGGGGGTGGGGTGGAAGTAAGTGGACTCCACTGTGCACTGACCCCTATGGTTAAGTTCCCACTCAGATACTGGGGACTGGAAACCCTGTCCTGGGACATCACCCCTTTGTCACTTTCTCTTGACCGAAGAAAATCAGGACGATCATGTCAGCCAGGTGAAAGACATCATGGCAATAAAACATGTTCACTTCTGGGGTCCGTGATCTCAGTTGGTACAAACGTTATTCTTGTACCCCAGGCCCCAGTCCCGTGGCACTGGATGGATTTCTGTGTCATCTCTAGATTTAGCATCCATTGTGGTAGCTCTCTAAAGAGGTTACAAGTCACTGAAAATGAAGAGAAGAAATGGCTGGTCCTATGTGGGAAA
>NW_011494629.1:6241164-6251368 GCF_000754665.1 Bison bison bison
AGCTTGACACCACTAGAGGCTGCTGTGTTCTAAGGACAAAGCCCACATGCTATTAGTATGGCACTTGGGGCCCTCGGAGCTGACTCCCAGGCTCTCTCTCCAGTTTTATCATCTCTCCTTCCACCTCTCCCTAGAAATGCCCTCTGCCCCAGCGGCACCAGGCTCCTCCCCAGGCCCAAGGCAGACAGCTTCTCCTTTGCCTGAGCAGTTCCTGCTCCTATGAGATGCAAACCTCACCCTTGTCCCTGCTTCTCAGCGCCACAGAATCCTTCTTCCTGCCAGATCTTGCTAAATGCCTGCCCCACCCCAGAGCCCGAATCTGCCCCATTCTCCTCGGGGCCTCCTTGGGTAAGCTGAGCTACTATGAGATGTGAGAGGCTGTCTCCATTATTCCCATTTTCTGCTTCTTGGGAACAGATTTTCATCACTAAATACACATCTCAAAAAAGGTGCTCTGTTTGATTGCTGAATCGAATAAGCATAGAGGACAGAAAGAAATCTCTCTTTTCTATAACCCTAATTATTGCTGGTCTTCATGTTACAGGACAACTCAGCCCCCTATGGCTCCAGGTACGTGGGCTCCATGGTAGCCGATGTACACCGCACCCTAGTCTATGGAGGGATCTTTATGTATCCAGCTAACAAGAAAAGCCCCAGTGGAAAGGTAAATAAATCCCCTATGAGTGGTGGAGCAGCAGTAGATTTCATTTGCAGCCCAGGGGGTTTGACTGAGGAAGAAAGAAGGGTCACGGAAGCTGTTATGGTCTGCAGTAGGAAGCAAAGGATGTCTATGGCATATTCTTTTCTAGATTAAAGGCTGTCCTGGTTAATGTCAGGTGATATCAGGTAAAAATGATCTCTCGAGAGCCCTTCTGTTGCTAAAGATAAGTAAAGATGTTATGGTCAGAGGGGACTGAAAGTGCTTAGTGCTTCCAGTGGGTACGTGGTTTGGCTTGGACAAAATGAATTCCATTCATAAAGTGAAATGAAACAGTCCAACCTCATTACCAAGGCAGCAAATCACATATGTATCCCACACAGAGGTTTTCTTTGATTGCTTTTTCAAAAGGCAGAAAATTGAAATAACTTAATGCTGCTCGGAAAATAATACCTTTCTATAGAAGGAAAGAATCTCTGGGGACACCTAGAGCTTTCAGGTGAGCTGTTACTGATGCATTGGTCTCATGGCCACAGGCTTCCTGGAAGCCACGGGATGGGCTGTGCTTGCTCATGCTAGTGAAAGGGTGTCTCACTTTTCTCCTACACAGAGGGTCACTGTGTTTGCTTCTCTAGTAGTGTCCTTTTGACCACCCCCCCTTTTTTTAATATGAGAGAAGGAACAACGATCCCCATAAGATAGTTATAAATTGATGTATTTCAGATATGATCAGATCTCTGTTTATGGCATGTGGCATCCAGTTCACTAAGGATGTTCTTACTTACTTAAAACACCACTCTTGTCATAGCCCCCTCTGACATCCCAACCTATGTGATTAGCCTGCTTTATAGCACTTTTCTCTAATGCCTCAAAAAATTGTTCCTTAATGTAAATATTGAGGTTCCTCCCCCCCTTTTTATTTTCAGCTTTGCAGATCTGACCCTGACACCTGTATGGAAATAGAGTCAGGAAACACCTGCGAAAAGCTGTCTACTCAGTAGGCAGACTGCATGAAAATGCATACAATAAAAAAGTTAATATTTAAAAGTAAATGCCAAGATGTATAGCATACTAAATCCCAACCCTCGAGCCTTAGGAGAATTGTAAAAGGAATGTGTACAGAGTTGCAAACAATATTATACTGTTTGGAGGAGCCTGTCTGCTTTCCAGATGTCTGCAGCCAGACACTGCCATGGACTTTAAATGCTTTTAGAATAGGCAAAGGTCCATCCAAAACACACACAGAATCACTCATTAGGTCCATTCTCTGGGCTATAAAGAGAAGGGAACCATCGGTTCTGCCAAAATGTCATTCAGTCCTGAATCCAGGTGGTCTGCCTCACATGCATCAGGCAGTCTGTTGCTGGCTCTTGATGGATGGCTTAACTTAACCAAATGATTAAATTAACCATTCAGTCTTAGACACAACCTCATGGGGGAGCTTTTACAACCTCATGGAAGGTAAAGGAAAGTATCAGTTACCTTGGATCGGCTCTGCACTACTTTGCTATGGAACAAATCTCTTTTCTGTGTAATATGTTCTGGTGTGAGCATGCTGTGCTTGTTTTCCAGCTGAGACTACTGTATGAATGTAACCCCATGGCCTATGTCATAGAGAAGGCAGGAGGAATGGCTACCACCGGGAAGGAAACTGTGCTGGACATTGTTCCCACTGACATCCATCAGAAGTCGCCCATCATCTTGGGGTCTCCTGAAGATGTGACTGAGTTCCTGGAGATATACAAGAAGCACGCTGCCAAATGAAGAGTGGGCCCAGCCCACACCAAATGGAATTGCCTTTTATCTGGACCTTTTATCTCACATAGTGTTACCACATTCCGACTGTTCACCATACATTCCTAGTCATAGAAATAAAAAGTATGGCTGTTTTCACCATCAAACGCTCTGTAATGCACTACCTAACCAAAATGCTAAATCAATAATGCTACAGGGTCAAGATATATTCTGAGTGGATAGAGAAGAAATGAACATATTTGTCCTTTTTCTTAAAAAAAAAAGTCTTCATTGTTTTGTGCCAAATAATAGTAATAATAATAGCTAATGCCTATAACATTAGATAACTCATTTAATCTTCACAATGACTTTATGAACTAGGTACTATGAATAACCCATTTCACAGATTATGAGATAGAGGACTGAGTAAAGTGAAGTGAAAGTTGCTCAGTCATGTCTGACTCTTTGTGACCCCATGGACTATACAGTCCGTGGAAATCTCCAGGTCAGAATACTGGAGTGGGTAGCCTTTCCCGTCTCCAGGGGATTGTCTCAATCCAGGGATTGACCCAGGTCTCCTACATTGCAGGTGGATTCTTTACCAGCTGAGCCACAAGGGAAGACTAAGAAAACTGGAGTGGGTAGCCTATCCCTTCTCCAGCAGATCTTCCCGACCCAGGAATCAAACTGCTGTCTCCTGCATTGCAGGTGGATTCTTTACCAACTGAGCTATCAGGGAAGCCCAGAGGACCGATAGATGAAGTCATCTGCCCAAGGTCTCTAGCCAACAAGCAACTGAGCTGGGTTACGAACCCAAGCAATCTAGACATTGAACTCGGAGTTACCACATCAGTTCTCCTATGTGTTCTTTTCTGGGTGTGCAGAACAAACCTGAGTAAGGTTGTTTAAGCCCTCCTTGGAACTGGAGAATTGAAAAGTTAGTGGTGGTACCTAATGAGATCTAGGACCTCTTGGCCTCCTGAATCTGGGTGTAACCATCCAAGTCACAAATGAAGGTTTATGTTTTGACTCAGTGGTAAGTTTTCTATAAAAATGTAACACTTCATTGAATTAACATATGTAATAATTCCTAAGGTTTAATTCTGTAAATGAAAGGATTCATCATAAAAAGATTTAAAGAAACACAATTTGTTGCAAACAAATGTTTGTATGTTTCTACTAGGCTTTCCATAAAAATACTTCCTCCCTTAGCAGACCTTGGTTCTTTTTGGACTAGAATTCCAAGATTATAGCACATTTTACCACATGTTAAGAAATATCTGGACTTTCTTAAGCTCCACATTGATTAAGATTTTGCCAATGGAATGTAGGTGGAAATAATGCATATTAATTCTAGTTTGAAAACACAATGAATAATTCTTCATCCACTCTTTTACCTTCCATGCATTAAACGTCATGTGTTTCAATGACAGTATGACAACGACAGGACAAAAGTCTGAGTGCCTGAGCCACTGTTTTGTCAGAAGTGTCTTTTCAAATGAGTCAGTTCTTCGCATCAGGTGGCCAAAGTATTGGAGTTTCAGCTTCAGCATCTGTTCTTCCAATGGATATTCAGGACTGATTTCCTTTAGGATTGACTGGTTGGATCTCCTTGCAGTCCAAGGGACTCTCAAGAGTCTTCTCCAACACCACAGTTCAAAAGCATCAATTCATCTGTGCTCAGTTTTCTTTATAGTCCAACTCTCACATCCATACATGACTACTGGAAAAACCAAAGCTTTGACTAGATGGACCTTTGTTGGCAAAATAACGTTTCTGTTTTTTAATATGCTGTCTAGGTTGGTTATAACTTTTCTTCCAAGGAGCAAGCGTCTTTTAATTTCATGGCTGCGGTTGCCATCTGCAGTGATTTTGGAGCCCAAGAAAATAAAGTCTGCCACTGTTTCCATATCTATTTGCCATGAGTAATGGGACCGGATGCCATCATCTTAGTTTTTTGAGTGTTGAGTTTTAAGCCAGCTTTTTCACTCTCCTCTCATTTTCATCAAAGGCTCTTTCGTTCTTCTTCACTTTCTGCCATAAGGATGGTGTCATCTGCATACCAGAGGTTATTGATATTTCTCCCTGCAATCTTGATTCCAGCTGGTGCTTCATCCATTCCAGCATTTCGCATGATGTACTACTCATAGAAGTTAAATAAGCAAGATGACAATATACAGTTTTGATGTACCCCTTTCCCAATTTGGAACAAGCCTGTTGTTCCATGTCCAGTTCTAACTATTGCTTCTTGACCTACATACAGATTTCTCAGGAGGCATGTAAAGTTTACTGGTGAATTCTACCAAAAATTTAAGGAAAAAATAATACCAAGTCTTTGCAATCTCTTTTCAGAGAATAGAAGATGAGGAAATGCTTCCTAACTCATTCAATGAGGACAGCATTCCTCTAGTACTAAAATCAGGCAAAGACATTACAAGAAAAGATAACTATATAACCATACCTCCTGTAAACAAAGATGCAAAAATTCTTTTTATATTTGCAGCATTCTCATTTTTAATTTTTAAAAATTTATTTATTTTAATTGGGAGCTAATTACTTTACAATACTGTAGTGGTTTTTGCCATACATTGACATGAATCAGCCATGGGTGTACATGTGTTCCCCATCCTGAACCCCCCTCCCACCTCCCTCCCCATTTCATTCTTCTGGGTCATCCCAGTGCACCAGCATTGAGCACCCTGTCTCATGCATCAAACCTGGACTGGCGATCTGTTTCATATGTAATAAACATGTTTCAATGCTATTCTCTCAAATCATCCCACCCTCGCCTTCTCCCACAGAGTCCAAAAGACTCTTCTATACATCTGTGTCTCTTTTGCTGTCTTGCATATAGGGTTATCGTTACCATCTTTCTAAATTTCATATATATGAGTTAGTATACTGTATTGGTGTTTTTCTTTCTGGCTTACTTCACTCTGTATAATAAGCTCCAGTTTCATCCATCTATTTAGAACTGATTCAAATGTATTCTTTTTAATGGCTGAGTAATATTCCATTGTGTATATGTACCACAGCTTTCTTATCCATCTGTCTGTTGATGGACATCTAGGTTGCTTCCATGTCCTGGCTATTATAAACAGTGCTGCAATGAACATTGGGGTACACGTGTCTCTTTCAATTCTGGTTTCCTCAGTGTGTATGCCCAACAGTGGGATTGCTAGGTCATATGGAAGTTCTATTTCCAGTTTTTTAAGGAATCTCCACACTGTTCTCCATAGTGGCTGTACTAGTTTGCATTCCCACAAACAGTGTAAGAGGGTTCCCTTTTCTCCACACCCTCTCCAGCATTTATTGTTTGTAGACTTTTGGATAGCAGCCATTCTGACCGGTGTGAGATGTATCTCATTGTGGTTCTGATTTGCATTTCTCTGATAATGAGTGATGTTGAGCATCCTTTCATGTGTTTGTTAGTCATCTGTATGTCTTCTCTGGAGAAATGTCTGTTTAGTTCTTTGGCCCATTTTTTGATTGGGTCGTTTACTTTTCTGGAATTGAGCTGCAGGAGTTGCTTGTATATTTTTGAGATTAATTCTTTGTCCGTTGCTTCGTTTGCCATTATTTTCTCCCATTCTGAAGGCTGTCTCTTCACCTTGCTTATAGTTTCCTTTGTTGTGTTTAATTTTAATTAGGTCCCATTTGTTTATTTTTGGTTTTATTTTCAATATTCTGTGAGGTGGGTCATAGAGGATCCTGCTGTGGTTTATGTCGGAGAGTGTTTTGCCTATGTTTTCCTCTAGGAGTTTAATAGTTCCTGGTCTTACGTTTATATCTTTAATCCATTTTGAGTTTATTTTTGTGTATGGTGTTAGAAAGTGTTCTAGTTTCATCCTTTTATAAGTGGTTGACCAGTTTTCCCAGCACCACTTGTTAAAGAGATTGTCTTTTCTCTATTGTATAATCTTGCCTCCTTTGTCAAAGATAAGGTGTCCTCCGTAGGTGCATGGATATATCTCTGGGCTTTCTATTTTGTTCCATTGAGCTATATTTCTGTCTTTATCCCAGTACCATACTGTCTTGATGACTGTAGCTTTGTAGTATAGCCTGAAATCAGGCAGGTTGATTCCTCCAGTACCATTCTTCTTTCTCAAGATTGCTTTGGCTACTCTAGGTTTTTTGTATTTCCATACAAATTATGAAATTATTTATTCTTGTTTTGTGAAAAATACCATTGGTAGCTTGATAGGGATTGCATTGAATCTATAGATTGCTTTGGGTAATATACTCATTTTCACTATATTGATTCTTCCGATCCATGAACACAGTATATTTCTCCATCTATTTGTGTCCTCTTTGATTTCTTTCACCAGTGTTTTATGGTTTTCTATATATAGGTCTTTTGTTTCTTTAGGTAGATATATTCCTAAGTATTTTATTTTTTTCATTGCAATGGTGAATGGAATTGTTTCCTTTATTTCTCTTTGTTTTCTCATTGTTAGTGTATAGGAATGCAAGGCATTTCTCTGTGTTAATTCTATATCCTGCAACTTTACTATATTCATTGATTAGCTTTAGTAATTTTCTGGTGGAGTCTTTAGGGTTTTCTATGTAGAGGATCACATCATCTGCAAACCGTGAGTATTTTACTTCTTCTTTTCCAATTTGGATTCATTTTATTTCTTTTTCTGCTCTGATTGCTGTGGCCAAAACTTCCAAAACTATGTTTAATAGTAGTGGTGAAAGTGGGCACCCTTGTCTTGTTCCTGACTTTAGGGAAATGCTTTCAATTTTTCACCATTGAGGATAATGTTTACTGTGGGTTTGTCATATATAGCTTTTATTATGTTGAGGAATGTTCCTTCTATTCCTGCTTTCTGGAGGGTTTTTTTTTTTTTATCATAAATGGATGTTGAATTTTGTCAAAGGCTTTCTCTGCATCTATTGAGATAATCATATGGTTTTTATCTTTCAATTTGTTAATGTGGTGTATTACTTTGACTGATTTGCAGATATTGAAGAATCCTTGCATCCCTGGGATAAAGCCGACTTGGTCATGATGTATGATCTTTTTAATATGTTGTTGGATTCTGTTTGCTAGAATTTTGTTAAGGATTTTTGCATCTATGTTCATCAGTGATATTGGCCTGTAGTTTCTTTTTTTGTGGCATCTTTGTCAGGTTTTGGTATTAGGGTGATGGTGGCCTTGTAGAATGAGTTTGGAAGTTTACCTTCCTCTGCAATTTTCTGGAAGAGTTTGAGTAGGATAGGTGTTAGCTCTTCTCTAAATTTTTGGTAGAATTCAGCTGTGAAAGCAGTCTGGTCCTGGGCTTTTGTTTGCTGGAAAATTTCTGATTACAGTTTCAATTTCTGTGCTTGTGATGGTCTGTTAAGATTTTTTATTTCTTCCTGGTTCAGTTTTGGAAAGTTATACTTTTCTAAGAATTTTTCCATTTCTTCCAAATTGTCCATTTTATTGGCATACAATTGCTGATAGTAGTCTCTTATGATCCTTTGTGTTTCTGCATTGGCTGTTGTGATTTCTCCATTTTCATTTCTAATTTTGTTGATTTGAGTTTTCTCCCTTTGTTTCTTTATGAGTTTGGCTAATGGTTTGCCAATTTTATTTATCTTCTTAAAGAACCAGCTTTTAGAATTGTTGACTTTTGCTGTGATCTATTTTGTTTCTTTTGCATTTATTTCTGCCCTAATTTTTAAGATTTTTTTCCTTCTACTAAGGAAGGAAAAAAAGATTTCTTTTCCTTCTACTAAATGAAGAACCTTGGGTTCCTCATTTCTTCCTTTTCTAGTTTCTTCAGGTGTAGAGTTAGGTTATTTATTTGACCTTTTTCTTGTTGTTGAAGTAGCCTGTATTGCTATGAACCTTCCCTTTAGCACTGCTTTTACAGTGTCTCATAGGTTTTGGGTTGTTGTGTTTTCATTTTCATTTGTTTCTATGCATATTTTGATTTCTTTTTTGGTTTCTTCTGTGATTTGTTTGTTATTCAGAAGCCTGTTGTTTACCCTCCATATGTTGGAATTTTTAATAGTTTTTTTCCTGTAATTAACATCTAATCTTACTGCATTGTGGTCAGAAAAGATGGTTGGAATGATTTCAATTTTTTTTGAATTTACCAAGGCTAGATTTATGGCCCAGGATGTGATCTATCCTGGAGAAGGTTCTGTGTGCACTTGAGAAAAAAGTGAAATTCATTGTTTTGGGGTGAAATGTCCTATAGATATCAATTAGGTCTAACTGGTCTATTGTATCACTTAAAGTTTGTGTTTCCTTGTTAATTTTCTGTTTAGTTGATCTATCCATAGGTGTGAGTGGGGTATTAAAGTCTCCCACTATTATTGTGTTATTGTTAACTTCCCCTTTCATATTTGTTATCATTTGCCTTACATGTTGCGGTGCTCCTATGTTGGGTGCATATATATTTACAATTGTTACATCTTCTTGGATTGATCCTTTGATCATTATGTAGTGTTCATCTTTGTCTCTTTTCACAGACTTTGTTTTAAAGTCTATTTTATCTGATATGAGTATTGCTACTCCTGCTTTCTTTTGGTCTCCATTTGTGTGAAATATCTTTTTCCAGCCCTTCACTTTCACTATGTGTCCCTTGTTTTGAGGTGGGTCTCTTGTAGACAACATATATAGGGGTCTTGTTTTTGTATCCATTCAGCCAGTCTTTGTCTTTTGGTTGGGGCATTCAACCCATTTACATTTAAGGTAATTATTGATAAGTATGATCCTGTTGCCATTTACTTTATTGTTTTGGGTTCGAGTTTATATACCCTTTTTGTGTTTCCTGTCTAGAGAAGATCGTTTAGCATTTGTTGGAGAGCTGGTTTGGTGGTTCTGAAGTCTCTCAGCTTTTGCTTGTCTGTAAAGCTTTTGATTTCTCCTTCATATTTGAATGAGATCCTTGCTGGGTACAATAATCTGGGCTGTAGGTTATTTTCTTTCATCACTTTAAGTATGTCCTGCCATTCCCTCCCGGCCTGAAGAGTTTCTATTGAAAGATCAGCTGTTATCCTTATGGGAATCCACTTGTGTGTTATTTGTTGTTTTTCCCTTGGTGCTTTTAATATTTGTTCTTTGTGTTTGATCTTTGTTAATTTGATTAATATGTGTCTTGTGGTGTTTTGCCTTGGGTTTCTCCTGTTTGGGACTCTTTGGGTTTCTTGGATTGGGTGATTATTTCCTTCCCCATTTTAGGGATGTTTTCAACTATTATCTCCTCAAGTATTTTCTCACGGCCTTTCTTTTTGTTGCCTTCTTCTGGGACTCCTATGATTTGAATGTTGGGGCGTTTAACATTGTCCCAGAGGTCTCTGAGGTTGTCCTCATTTCTTTCAATTCTTTTTTCCTCTCTGCTTCATTTATTTCTACCATTCTATCTTTTATCTCACTTATCCTATCTTCTGCCTCCATCATTCTACTGTTGGTTACCTCCAGAGTGTTTTTGATCTCATTTGATCGCATTATTCATTACTGATTGACTCTTATTTCTTCTCAGATCAGATCAGATCAGTCGCTCAGTCGTGTCCGACTCTTTGCGACCCCATGAATCGCAGCACGCCAGGCCTCCTTGTCCATCACCAGCTCCCGGAGTTCACTCAGACTCACGTCCATCGAGTCAGTGATGCCATCCAGCCATCTCATCCTCTGTTGTCCCCTTCTCCTCCTGCCCCCAATCCCTCCCAGCATCAGAGTCTTTTCCAATGAGTCAACTCTTTGCATGAGGCGGCCAAAGTACTGGAGTTTCAGCTTTAGCATCATTCTTTCCAAAGAAATCCCAGGGCCGATCTCCTTCAGAATGGACTGGTTGGATCTCCTTGCAGTCCAAG
>NW_011494629.1:6251468-6252754 GCF_000754665.1 Bison bison bison
TGCTTTTGAATATGCTATCTAGGTTGGTCATAACTTTCCTTCCAAGGAGTAAGCATCTTTTAATTTCATGGCTGCAGTCACCATCTGCAGTGATTTTGGAGCCCAGAAAAATAAAGTCTGACACTGTTTCCCCATCTATTTCCCATGAAGTAATGGGACCAGATGCCATGATCTTCGTTTTCTGAATGTTGAGCTTTAAGCCAACTTTTTCACTCTCCACTTTCACTTTTATCAAGAGGCTTTTGAGTTCCTCTTCACTTTCTGCCATAAAGGTGGTGTCATCTGGATATTTGAGGTTATTGATATTTCTCCCGGCAATCTTGATTGTAGCTTGTGTTTCTTCCAGTCCAGCGTTTCTCATGATGTACTCTGCATATAAGTTAAATAAGCAGGGTGACAGTATACAGCCTTGATGTACTCCTTTTCCTATTTGGAACCAGTCTGTTGTTCCATGTCTAGTTCTAACTGTTGCTTACTGACCTGCATACAAATTTCTCAAGAGGCAGATCAGGTGGTCTGGTATTCCCATCTCTTTCAGAATTTTCCACAGTTTATTGTGATCCACACAGTCAAAGGCTTTGGCATAGTCAATAAAGCAGAAATAGATGTTTTTCTGGAACTCTCTTGCTTTTTCCATGATCCAGCAGATGTTGGCAATTTGATCTCTGGTTCCTCTGCCTTTTCTAAAACCAGCTTGAACATCAGGAAGTTCACAGTTCACATATTGCTGAAGCCTGGCTTGGAGAATTTTGAGCATTACTTTACTAGCGTGTGCGATGAGTGCAATTGTGCGGTAGTTTGAGCATTCTTTAGCATTGCCTTTCTTTGGGATTGGAATGAAAACTGACCTTTTCTAGTCCTGTGGCCACTGCTGAGTTTTCCAAATTTGCTGGCATATTGAGTGCAGCACTTTCACAGCATCATCTTTCAGGATTTGGAATAGCTCAACTGGAATTCCATCACCTCCGCTAGCTTTGTTCGTAGTGATGCTTTTTAAGGCCCACTTGACTTCACATTCCAGGATGTCTGCCTCTAGGTCATTGATCACACCATCGTGATTATCTGGGTCGTGAAGGTCTTTTTTGTACAGTTGTCCTGTGTATTCTTGCCATCTCTTCTTAATATCTTCTGCTTCTGTTAGGTCCCTACCATTTCTGTCCTTTATTGAGCTCATCTTTGCATGAAATGTTCCTTCGGTATCTCTGATTTTCTTGAAGAGATCCCTAGTCTTTCTCATTCTGTTGTTTTCCTCTATTTCTTTGCATTGATTGCTGAAGGCTTTCTTA
>NW_011494629.1:6254065-6256166 GCF_000754665.1 Bison bison bison
TTCTGTCAGATCTCTCCACCATGCCCCGCCTGTCTTGGGTTGCCCCACGGGCATGGCTTAGTTTCATTGAGTTAGACAAGGCTGTGGTCCTAGTGTGATTAGATTGACTAGTTTTCTGTGAGTATGGTTTCAGTGTGTTTGCCCTCTGATGCCCTCTTGCAACACTTACCGTCTTACTTGGGTTTCTCTTACCTTGGGTGTGGGGTATCTCTTCATGGCTGCTCCAGCAAAGCGCAGCCATTGCTCCTACATTTCTTGCATCTTCTCAATCCTTGTCTCCAGGCTATTTATCTGTAACTCCCTTTTGTTTTCAAGATTTTGGATAATTTTTACTATTATTATTCTGAATTCTTTTCCAGGAAGACTTCCTATCTCTCCTCCTCTTTTGTTTGGTTTGGTGGGCATTTATCATGTTCCTTTACCTGCTGAGTATTTCTCTGCCTTTTCATCTTGTTTAGATTGCTGTGTTTGGGATGGCCTTTCTGTATTCTGGCAGTTTGTGGCTCCTCTTTATTGTGGAGGTTCCTCCCTGTGGGTGGAATTGGATGAGTGGCTTGTCAAGGTTTCCTGGTTAGGGAAGTTTATATCGGTGTTCTGGTGGGTGGAGCTGGATTTTTTCTCTCTGGAGTGCAATGAAGTGTCCAGTAGTGAGTTTTTAGATGTTTATGAGTTTGGAGTGACTTTGGGCAGCCTGTGTATTGAAGCTCAGGGCTATGTTCCTGCATTGCTGGAGAATTTGCATGGTATGTCTTGCTCTGGAACTTGTTGGCTCTTGGTGGGTGCTTGGTTTCAGTGTAGGTATGGAGGCTTTTGGATGAGCTCTTATCAATTAATGTTCCCTGCAGTCAGGAGTTCTCTGGTATTCTCAGGTTTTGGACTTAAGCCTCCTGCCTCTGGTTTTCATTTTTATTCTTACAGTAGCTTCAAGACTTCTCCATCCATACAACACTGATGATAAAACATCTAGGTTAATGGTGAAAAGATTGTCCACAGTGAGGGACACCCAGAGAGGTTCACAGAGTTACATGGAAAAGAGAAGAGGGAGGAGGGAGATAGAGGTGACTAGGAGGAGAAGAGGGGGAATCAAAAGGAGCGACAGATCTAGCCAGTAACCAATTCCCTAAGTGTTCTTCACAGCCCAGAACACACAAAAAGATTCACAGAGTTGGGTAGAGAAGAGAAGGGAGAGGGAGGAGATAGAGGTGACCTGGGGGAGAAAAAGGAGAGTCAAAAGGGGGAGAGGGTAATCACACTCCTATGTAAAAATGAGTACTGAAGGTTGGATTCTTAAAGGTACAAAATTGATAATAAATACCAAAAAGCAAAGATTAAAAATCTAGAGTAGAGGTTAGACTCTCAAAAATACAATATTTAAAAAAAAAACACAAAAATTATAAAAAATATATATGAAGTTTGCTTTAAAAATAGGGTTTTTTTTTTCAAGGTAATAGTAGGTTATAAAAATGAAAATTAAAGGAGTAATAGAGGACTTAAAAATTTTTTTAATTTAAAAAAATAAAATGATAATAATAAAAATACATCTAGGAATTCCTCTGGAGCTGTTGTGGGCAGTGTGGGGTCAATTCAGTTTCAGATAGTTCCTTGTTCCAGCTTATACTTCTCAAGATCTATAGGCCCCTTCCAATGTAGTCGGTGCCAACTACAGGGTTTTAATCTGTTGCACCTGTCACTTCCAAAGCGGTTCTCTATGTTTATTTTGGCTTCTTCTGTTTGCAGGTCTCTTCAGTGTCTAATGTCCACCCTGACATAAGGGGGCGAAGGTAGTCACTTATTTAGGCTCACTTGTTCAGTTGTGCAGAGAAGGCAATGGCACCCCACTCCAGTACTGTTGCCCGGAAAATCCCATGAATGGAGGAGCCTGGTAGGCTGCAGTCCGTGGGGTCGCTAAGAGTCAGACACGACTGAGCGACTTCACTTTCACTTTCCACTTTCATGCATTGGAGAAGGAAATGGCAACCCACTCCAGTGTTCTTGCCTGGAGAATCCCATGGACGGAGAAGCCTGGTAGGCTGCAGTCCACGGGGTCGCACAAAGTTGGACACGACTGAAGCGACTTAGCAGCAGCAGCAGTTCAGTCGTG
>NW_011494629.1:6256266-6257660 GCF_000754665.1 Bison bison bison
GGTTCAGTCGTGCTGTGGGGAGGGAGGAGCATTGCAAACACATATCACTGGTGCGTGGGGGGAGTGCTCGCAGTGTCTCGGCCACACTGGGTTTGCCCCTGCTCATGGCGCGTGTACTTTCCCGGTCTACACTGCTCAGGCTCCAGGTTGCTCTGCAGGGGAACTGTCTAAAGCAGGCCCTGGGTTGCCTGCACATCCCAGGTCTAAGCCACTCAGGTTCAGGTTCTCAGGTACTCCACAAAGGTGCAGACTCGGTTGGGCCTGCGTTTTGTGCCCTTCTCAGGTCCGAGCAGCTCAGGTGACCAGGTACTTGGCGAGCGCACTCTCCCCAGGTACAGTGCGTCTTATCGCCTCCCCAGTCCCAGCCGCTTGGTTTCCTGGGTGCGCAGCAGTCACACTGCCTCAGGTGTGTCTCTTCTGGGCAGCTGATCTCTGGCTGCAACCCTCCCGGCGGATGTCAACCGTCCAGAATCCCAGGAAGTCTTGGTTAGAAGCTGGGAGCTTGCTCGTAGTTTGGTAGAGGATGCCATTTCTGGGGCCGAGATTGCTCCTTTCCAGCTCTGGCTGCCGCCCGCCTACTTCCGTGCCTCCGGCGGGGGATGGGCCAGTCCGCAGCCGGCTAGCTCTCCTCTGGTATTCGCTCAGTCCTTTGTTCTGTGAGTGGGCTGGCAGTGCCTTAGGTTAGGGCTTTTTGCGGGAATAGTTCTCTCTCTCTCTTTTTTTTCCCCTCTCTCTCTCTGGCTATCCCACAGTCTGGGTTTCTATGTCACATTAGCTCCCTCAGATTTCCCTCAGGGCATTCAGGCATAGTCCTTACCATAAGCAATGCAGCCCATGCCTCCCTGTTCAGCCTCGGCTTGCTGGTAGTGGATGAGAGCATCTGGGCTACATCTCTGCTGGGAGTTGCCATTAGGCACATAATCTGTGGGTTTTATTTATATATTTATTTATTTTTCCTCCCAGTTATGTTGCCCTCTGAGATTCCAAAACTCCCTGCAGACTTGCCAGTGAGAGGGTTTCCTGGTATTTGGAAACTTCTCCTCTTTTAAGACTCCCTTCCCGGGATGGGTCTCCATCCCTAACTCTTTTGTCTCTCTTTTTATCTTTTATATTTTGTCCTACCTCCTTTCGAAGACAATGGGGTGCCTGATGTCCTTGGCCAGCATTCAGAAGTTGTTTTGTGGAATTTGCCCAGCGTTCAAATGTTCTTTTGATGAATTTGTGTGTGTGTGTGTGTGGGGGGGGGGTGGTTTCCCTGTCCTATTCCTCTGCCATCTTAGGACCTCCCTGATGCAAAACTTCTTAACAAAATATTGGCAAATCAAATAAAAAAATTGTAAAAATAATTATATACCATGACCAAGTGGGACTTACACAGGTATGCAAGACTGGCT
>NW_011494629.1:6258533-6258768 GCF_000754665.1 Bison bison bison
TTTATGGGGCTCCAAAATCACTGCAGATGGTGACTGCAGCCATGAAATTAAAAGACGCTTACTTCTTGGAAGGAAAGTTATGACCAACCTAGATAGCATATTCAAAAGCAGAGACATTACTTTGTCAACAAAGGTCTGTCTAGCCAAGCCTATGGTTTTTCCAGTGATCATGTATGGATGTGAGAGTTGGACTATAAAGAAAGCTGAGCTGTGAAGGATTGATGCTTTTGAACTG
>NW_011494629.1:6258931-6263958 GCF_000754665.1 Bison bison bison
TAGACCCCCATAAATACAGTCAACTGATCTTTGAGCCTCTTGATGAAAGTGAAAGAGGAGAGTGAAAAAGTTGGCTTAAAGCTCAACATTCAGAAAACGAAGATCATGGCATCTGGTCCCATCACTTCATGGGAAATAGATGGGGAAACAGTGGAAACAGTGTCACACTTTATTTTATGGGGCTCCAAAATCACTGCAGATGGTGACTGCAGCCATGAAATTAAAAGACGCTTACTTCTTGGAAGGAAAGTTATGACCAACCTAGATAGCATATTCAAAAGCAGAGACATTACTTTGTCAACAAAGGTCTGTCTAGCCAAGCCTATGGTTTTTCCAGTGATCATGTATGGATGTGAGAGTTGGACTATAAAGAAAGCTGAGCTGTGAAGGATTGATGCTTTTGAACTGTGGTGTTGGAGAAGACTCTTGAGAGTCCCTTGGACTGCAAGGAGATCCAACCAGTCCATTCTAAAGGAGATCAGTCCTGGGTGTTCTTTTGAAGGACTCATGCTAAAGCTGAAACTCCAGTACTTTGGCCGCCTCATGCGAAGAGTTGACTCATTGGGAAAGACTCTGATGCTGGGAGGGATTGGGGGCAGGAGGAAAAGGGGACGACAGAGGATGAGATGGCTGGATGGCATCACCAACATGATGGATGTAAGTTTGAGTGAACTCTGGGAGATGGTGATGGACAGGGAGGCCTGGTGTGCTGCGATTCACGGGGTCGCAAAGAATCGGACACGACTGAGTGACTGAACTGAACTGAACTGATCTTTGATAAAGATGAGCGGGCAATAGCAACCAGGATGTCCTTTGGTAGATGAATGAATAACTAAACTGTGGTACATCTAGACAATTGGATATTATTCATTTTTAAAAGAAATGAGCTATCAAGCAGTGATAAGACATGGAGGAATCTTAAACACCTATTTCCAAATGAATGCAGACAATCTGAAAAGGCTACCTTCTGTATGCTTCTAATTATTTGACATTCTGGAGAAAGCAAAACTATGGAGACAATAAGAATATCAGTGGTTGCCAGGGGTAAGGTGGCGAGGAGAGGTGAAAGGCACAGCACATAGGATTTTTAGGTCAGTGAAACTATTCTGTGTGATATATATCATATTATAATATATAACATATATTATAATGATAGGCATATGTCATTATACATTTGTTCAGACTCACAGAATATACAACACCAAGAGTGAACCTTAAGGTTGACTGTGGTCTTTGAGTGATAATGCTGTGCTAATGTAGGTTCATTCTTTGTTAAAAAAAAAAAAAAGTGAACAAAATACCATACCATTCTGGTGAGTGATGTTAATAACAGGGTAGACTATGCATGTGTGGTTACAGTGGGAAATGAGGAATCTCAGTACCTCCTCTCAATTTTGCTGTCAACCTAAACTACCCTAAAAAGTAAAGCTTTAAAAAAAATTTTTTTTTAAAAAGCATAGTATCATGAGAATATAGGTAAATGGTGCAGTGGGTACCAAAGAATTAAAATATAAGTCCAGGGATTTCTCTGGTGTTCCAGTGGTTAAGGAGGCTTCCCAAGTGGTGCCAGAGGGAAAGAATCTGCTTGCCAATGCAGGAGATGCAAGAGATTCGGATTCCATCCCTGTGTTGGGAGGATTCCCTGGAGGAGAGCATGGCAACCCACTCCGTATTCTGGCCTGAAGAATCTCATGGACAGAGGAGCCTGGAGGGCTACAGTCCACAGGGTCACAAAGAGTTGGAAATGACTGAAGCAACTTAGCTCACATGCATGTCAGTGGTTAAGAATCTGTCTTCCAATGCAGGGGACTCTGGTTAGATCCCTGGCCAGGGAGTTCACACACGCTGTAAAGCCAGTGTGCTGCAACTAGAAAAATCTGAAAACTGCAACTAAGACCTGATGCAGATATATAAGTAAATATTTTTAAAAAGAAAAAAGAAAATAGAGGTCCAACATATGCCAGTCCCACTTTAACTTCATTTTTGCATTTGAAGACTGTATACAGCACTTTCTTCATATTTTTATACATTGAAAGCTAGACTTGGTATTGCTATGTTATAGTAAAGTAGAAATTGTATTCTTTACTTTTTATCTTTGTTTTCTGTTGACCTACAAAGCTGATGCTTAAGCATCAAGCCGGTTGAGGCATGAGAAAAGGAAGCTGTGGTCTCACAAAGTCCCTATGTGAAGCAGTTTAGCACAGTGTTCAATGGTCAGTGCTCAGGTATATAGTAACTACTATAGTCCTATGGGGACAAGTGTGTAGATATTCTGACACATTTTGCCATAATTGCATAATATTTTGCATTACATTTTTTTTCCCATTTTTACCTGAAGGCATTGTGATAGGGCTTCCCAGGCAGCACAGTGGGATGTGGGTTCAATCCCTGGGTCAGGAAGATTCCCTCCAGCAGGAAATGGCAATCCACTCTCATATTATTGCCTGAAAAATTCCATGGACAAACGAGCCTGGTATAGTCCATGGGGTTGCAAAGAGTCAGACGCGACTGAGCAATTAAACACATAATAAAATCTTCTCTGACTGAAAACTTCAAAAACAAAGTAAGGTAAGAAGCTATGTTGGGATTACATGAGAGAGTATACATAAAGCATCTTAGCAGAGTTTTGCTAACAAAGAGTACTCCCTCAGTTGACAGTCTAGAGTCACATTCTGGATCCCTGCCTTTGGGTGGAGGGCCCTGAGGCAGACATGAGATGGTCCTGGCTATTAGAAGGGTCTGCTTGTCTTTGTTAGACTTAGGTCTGTGAGCATTTTTCACTAAGCAGAGCAAGGCCAGAGATAGCTTTGTGGTCACCAGTGTATCCTTAGCACTGAAATAAATGTGATCTGGATGCTCTTCTCCCTTCCTCGGGGCTTTCACCATAGCTCCTAATATGTTTTCACCCTGTCATGTGCCCTGAAAGAACTTTGGCATTTGCTGAAAGGTCATCAGCTGCAATCTTAGACCACTGGGTAACTCAAACTTCTGACATTTAAATGCAGCTGCAAAGGGGTGGGACTGCTGCTCCAGCCTAGCCCAGGCAGGAGGTTGGCAGCCCCTGCCTTGGATCCCTTTACAAACGAGTGGTTGACTGCTTAGAGGTGACACCAGCCAATACTCTCCCTCCTATCCTCAAATTATCAACCCTGGGTGCCTGTGATAAAGCACTAGTCTGTTACTTTCATTTCCAATCTCTTGTGAACAAATACTTTCAGAAAACATAATAAAAGGAAACTAGAAAGGCTAAGAAGTACATGAAAAGATGCTGAGCATCACGAATCATTAGGGAAATGCCAGTCAAAGACACAATCAGATACCATTTCATACCCATGAGGATGGCTGTTATTTAAAAATAAACAAACACACACAATGGACATCCCTGGTGGTCCAGTATAAGAATCCATCTGCTGGTGCAGGAGACACAGGTTCAACCCCTGGTCTGGGAAGATTTCACATGCCATAGGGCAACAAAGCCTGTGCACCAAGCCCACGTGCTGTAGAGCTCGTGCTCTGCAAACAAGAGAAGCCACTGCAATAAGAAGCCTGCACATCGCAACTAGAGAGTACTCCCCACTCACCACAGCCGGAGAAAGCCTGCTTGCGGCAACAAAGACCCAGCACAGCCAAAAATAAAAACAAATAGATAAAATTTTGAAAAAAATTCTTGGCAAAGATGTCTACACACTGGAACTCTTGTGCACTGCTGGCGGGAAAGTGAAATGGTGCAGCTTCTGTGGAAAATGGTACAGGGATTCTTCAAGAAGTTAAACACAGAGTTACCATATGACCCAGCAATTCTACTTCTGAGCATGTACCCTCAAAAAACTGAAAGCAGGGACTTGAACATGTATTTGTCCTACTATGGTCATGATGGCATTGTTCATAGGAAAAGGTGGAAACAATCAAACTGTCCCTCAGCGGATTAATGGGTAAACAAAATGTGATGTATCCACCAGTGGAATATCATTCAGTGTAAAAAGGAAGTTTCAGACACATGCTACAACATGGATGAACCTTGAAAATATGATGCTGAGTGAAATAACCCAGCCACAAAATGAGAAATATTATATGACTCCACTTATACGAAGTACCTAGAATAATCAAATCTATAGAGACTGAAAGTAGAATGCTGGCTGCCAGGGACTAGGGATTGAGGGGGAAGAGAGAGTTATTGTTTAATGGGCATAGAGTTTCACTTTACAATAAAATAATGTTTTTTTAAATGAATAGTTTTATGAATTTTGACACATGTATAGGTTCAAGTTGCCATCACCATAATCAGGATACAAAACAGTTCCACCAGCAAAGAATTCCCTGTTCCATCCTCCCTGCCCACACCAACTACCCTGGCAACAATGAAGTTGGTCTCTGACTATAGTTTTGTTTTTTTTGAAAATATCATATAAATGGAATCATATAGCATATAGCCATTTAGGCTTGGCTTCCTTCACCCGCATAATGTCTCTGAGATTCATCCCAGTGCCACAGGCAGTTTGTACCAATAGTTTGTTCCTTTTCATTGCTGAATATTGTTTTATTTTGTGCATCTATTAATACCACAGTTTCTTTACCCCCATTGAGGAGCATTTGGGTGTTAGCAGTTTCTGACAATTATAAATAGAGCTGTCATAAATATTTATGAGTGGCTTTTGCGTGAACATACACATTCATTTCTCCAGAAGAGATGTGACAGTCCACTGGGTGGCATTGTTTTGTACCACCGTGGGGGAAACCCTCTTAATCAGATGACGACATTCAACTTCAAAGGAAACCTGGAAACCAAGGAACCAGGCCAGTCTCTTCAGTTACAGCCAATTACTGACCCAGGTAGCCTAATATCCAGCCACTGCCCTTTCTATAATTATGTCTGAAGAATTATGGTTGATGTCCCGTGCGAAGGACAAAACTGAATTACTTATGGATGGCAACGTGATACATGAGGACCAAAGAAAGTTCCATTCTACAGTCCTCACAATTCCCAGAAACTCTTGGGGGAAGAAAAAGAACGTTTTCTTATGTTCTTA
>NW_011494629.1:6264058-6280551 GCF_000754665.1 Bison bison bison
TTCTTAAAGAAATTTAGATCCTGGTGATGTCAAAATTAAAATGCTCCGACACAGCAGTTCATCTTCTACAGCTGTATCTTACTGAAGCCCTCACACAAGCACTGGCACAAAGGTGAGGAAGCTTGGTACAGCACTGTTGGAAGAACAAACATTTAGAAGAAAATCTAACTGTCCACACGTGGGAATGCAGTATGTCTCTGTGTATTGACACAAAGATGTTTGCTGTGGTAGACACTTAAGACTGGTTGATTCAACACCAGTGTCCAACTCTTGCACACAGCATCACCCATCTGGCCAATGCTACATAAGTGGAAGGTTTCTTGGGACAGTGCTGAGGGGTGGTAATGGATGTTTCCGGGGAATGACTTATTTATTTCCTAATAAAAGAGAACTAATGTGGTTGAAGCTGCCTTCTCCTCTCTGAATCTTCAGTGTGAGCTAGATGTTTGGAGCTGCAATGGCCATTTTGTGATGATGAGATGATAAGCATGGAGGCAAAAGCCCACTGGCCAGGGATTACAGAGAGGAGACAGAGAGGTTCCTAATGGAACTTTTGACCAGCTACATGAATGCCAGCTGCTGCCTCAGAGAAAATATGAGAAAAATATGTGAGACTTCCCGCATATTTAAATCACTCTATATTTTCTATTACTTGCAGCTAAACACATTCCAATTGAAGTAACTATCAAAGGAAAAAATCAAATTGCCCAGCAATGCACATATTGTCCTATTTCGTAAAATGAAATTGTATATGTATACCTAATAGTTATACAGACATCATAAAATTGGAAAGGTAGTAGTAATTAACCAGTATTGAGCACCTGCTGTGTGACAAGCATACCTTATCACTTTAACCCTCACAATCACTCTGTAAAGGTAGATGTTTTATTGTTTTCACCACTTATAAGTGAGGAATATGAGGCTTCAGGAGCTTTTCCAAAGTTGTACCGTACAACTAGCAGATGGTTAGCCTGGAACCTGGAACCAGGTTCTCTCTGCTCCTAGAGAAAGTGCTTGGAGCACCCTATGCAGACCCCACCCACACACCTGCCTGAGGTGCCTATTACTAGTACTGTGTGTGCTTAGTCCCTCAGTCATGCCTGACTCTCTGCGACCCCATGGGCTGTAGCCTCCCAGGCTCCTCTGTCCATAGGGATTCTCCAGGCCAGAATACTGGAGTGGGTTACCATGCCCTCCTCCAGGGGATCTTCCCAGTCCAGGGTTGAACCCAGGTCTCCCGCATTGCAGGCGGATTTTTTTTTACTGTCTGAGCCACAAGGAAGCCCATTACCAATACAGACCCCACCAGCTCTAATACAGCTATTTCTACAGGGTGGTTTAGGGGATGGGCCGTTTCCACAGTGTTTCCTTTTCAATAAGCAAGTATTATTTTTGTTTTGAAAATACAAATGTAGAGAAATTGGAAAACTAAAGAATTAATAAAGTAACTCTGGTGTTAGGCACTGTGCTGGAAAATTTTTTTTCTTCCAGATTTGAGTATCAACTATAAATATCCACTCAGTCATATAGGCCTTTTGGAATTAAAAAGCATCCTTTTCAAACATATGAAAGAAGCCTGGCTAAGCGGATTGCCAATATTTTGTTATGTGACCTATACCCCAGATAAGTTATCTGCCAGACTGACTCCTGCCCCAGGAAGGAATGAAACCCTGCAGGAAATACATGTGAAGAATACTTTTGAGTCTTTGAATAAGAGTTTTATGACTCATTTTTCTAGTGGCTGGATTTCTCATCTCCTACCTGTTACCAAATGATTGCTTCTTAAGGTCTTTAAAGAAAAAAAGTTCATCAAGAAAAAGCAGGTCTGTGTTCCAGGTTCTATTTACAGCTGACTTATGGCTCCTTGGCAGCCTTCAGGTCAGCCAGCCAGAGAGGTTTCCTTGAGGGCTCGCCCAGTTATCTCAACCACGTGATCTGAGGCACTTTCCCTTAAAGGTCCTGGCACCAAGGTACAGATTTCTAATCAGCTCTGATACTGCGGAGCCACTGATCAGCCCTTAAAGATAAGGCTTTCTTCTGCAGTGAGAAAAGAATCCGAAAAATTACCCGCCGCCATGGGGGACAGAAGCCCCTTCGAAACGGACATGCTCACCCTGACCCGCTATGTTATGGAAAAGGGGCGTCAGGCCAAAGGCACCGGGGAGCTCACGCAGCTGCTCAACTCCATGCTGACGGCCATCAAAGCCATCTCCTCAGCCGTGCGTAAGGCGGGCCTGGCCAACCTGTGAGTGAGATCCCCGACGACACGTTGCGACCCCGGTCCGGTGTGGGTGGGCAGAGCTGCAGGAGTCTGGGCCGGAAACTGGGTCAAAAGTATTAACCCGCACACCCTGCAGGGAAATGGCCTTCCAAGTTTCTGCCAGGTGTGCTTTGACAAGGAGGCCTTTGACTTGTCTCAGGAAAGGCACAAAATTCTTGGAGACATGCTATGGAGAAAAAAAAGCATCATTTTTCCAGTCGCTGTGTATTCTAATGACAACAAGCTCAGGGGCTTGTTCCATGAAAACATATCCTGAGTTAAATCTGAAATCTGTTAGTTGCTTGGTCATGTCTGACTCTTTGAGACCCCATGGACTGTAGCCCACCAGTTTCCTCTGTCCACAGAATTTTCTAGGCAAGAATACTGGAGTGGGTTGCCATTTCCTTCACCAGGGGATCTTCCCGACCCAGGGATTGAACCTGGGTGTCCTGCACTGCAGGCAGATTCTTTACCCTCTGAGCCAACAGAGAAGCCCACCTCTGACAAGGAGACTCTTATTAGCATTCTCACTGGCACAAAGCGACCACCAGGAGACTTGAGACCACTCCTGATGCCCTGGGCAGATAGGAGTGGTTTTACTGTCACGACCTTTGCCCAAAGTTGTCAGGAGCTAGAAATCATTTACCGAATCTTTTTTTCTCTCATTTACCAAATCTTAAGGCCCGTCATCCATCTCCTGTTCATTGCTGAAAGAAGTGTTTTGCTTTTAAAACCAGTTGTTATTTCTTCTCTGTGACTCAACCTTCTGTCCACTTGGTATGCAGGATGCTGGGAGGTGCTGGCCTGGGAGCAGGGAATGAAGGGCCTTCTTCCACTTTGCTCTCTTGGTGCTTCACCCAAGCCCAGGAGGCCAAGTTCAGGCTGTGCTGCTGATCCTCACAGCCAAGGGTCCGGTTCCAGTCTGTGGTGAAAAGGATTAGTCTTTGGGTTTCCACTTTCCTGGTAGCAATTCCAATGGAGGTCCTCTCAGAAGATGAAGAGACCCCATCATTCATTATTATTATTATTCCAAAATGAAGAAATAGCCAAATCCAATAATTAAAAATATTTATTCCTGGGCATTCCCTGATGGCTCAGTGATTAAGACTCTGTGGTTCCATCGCAGGATACATGGGTTTGATCCCTGGTGAGGGAACTAAGATCCTGACAGCCAAGGGACCAAAAAAAAAAAGTAAAAAATATTTATTCTTAACAACTTAGCACTTTTAACACCAAAAACAATGTGATAATTACAGAATTTATTTATATTAATGTAAGGTTTCGTGACCCAGTAACCCAGTAATGAGCTCCAAGTTAGAGGAGATTGTGACTGGCTTCCCTTCTCTCTGTGTGTTGCTTTAACTGTCTTAGTACCTCACTTGGCAGTAATGGCCAACTCCATCTTCAAGGACCTTTGTGAATGTGAGCCACAGCCACTCGTCTCTGTTCTGCTCCTGCCTGATGGTGAGCGGGGCTGCGTGTAGAGCAGTTCCCCAGGCTGTCTGCTGAGTGTTACTCACCTGAATGGGCTCCCCTGTGCAGGGGGCTGGGCAGGGCAGGGGTTGTGGCTAATTGCTGCAGAACTCTGACTTCGTGGTCATGTAGTGTCTAGAGGAAGTGGACTTAGGGATTGGATAATTCAGGTGTTCCTTTGACTTGGTTTTTCATGCCATCTGATTATAGTCAATGACCCACTCTCGCTAGGGACTGTAAAACTGTAAAATGACTTGTATACTAATAGCCTCTAACTAACTTGTGGGGCTGTTGTAAGGCTTAGTAAGCCCATGTGATGATGATTTTGACATTGCCAGCCCCATAATAAGTGCTCAGTAAGTGCTCATTATTTGTTGTTCAGTCACTCAGTCGTGTCCGACTCTTAGATTCCATGGACTGCAGCATGCAAGGCTTCCCTGTCCTTCACCATCTCCTGGAATTTGCTCAAAGTCTTGTCCCTTGAGCTGATGATGCCATCTGACCATCTTATCCTCTGTCATCCCCTTCTCCCCCTGCCCTGCCTGCAATCTTTCCCAACATCAGGGTCTTTTCCAATAAGTTGGCTTTTCACATCAGATGGCCAAAGTATTGAGGCTTCAACTTCAGCATTGGCCCTTCCAATGAATATTCAGTGTTGATTTCCTTAAGAATTGACTGGTTTGATCTCCTTTCTGTCCAAGGGACTCTCAAGAGTCTTCTTCAACACCACAGTTCAAAAGCATGAATTCTTCAGCACTCAGCTTTCTTTATAGTGCAACTCTCACATCCATACATGACTACTGGAAAAACCATAGCTTTGAATATACAGACCTTGGTTGGCAAAGTGATGTCTCTGCTTTTGAATATGCTGTCTATATTTGTCATAGCTTTTCTTCCAAGGAGCAAGTGTCTTTTGATTTTGTGGCTGCAGTCACTGTCTGCAGTGATTCTGGAGCCCAGGAATAATATCTGCCACTGTTTCCACTTTTTTCCTCAACTATTTGCCACAAAGTGATGGGACAGGATGCCATGATACTAGTTTTTTGAATGTTGAGTTTCAAGCCAGCTTTTTCACTCTCCTCTTTCGTCCTCACCAAGAGGCTCTTTAGTTCCGTTTCCCTTCTGCCATTAGAGTGCTATCACCTGCATATCTGAGGTTGTTGGGTTCCAAGCCCAGTTCAGTTCAGTCGCTCAGTTGTATCTGGCTCTTTGCGACCCCACGGACTGCAGCACACCAGACTTCCCTGTCTGTCACCAACTCCCGGGGATTGCTCAAACTCAGGTCCAAACCTGGGGAATTTGCGGGCTAACAGGTCGATGTTGCCAACTGACCACTAGGTGGCGGGCGCAGCCTGTGGAAACAAGATGTCAGAATTTCACACTTCACCGGAGGACAGGGGCAGGATTAAGCTTGACAGAGACCATGTGTTCTGCCGATTCAGATATTTCTGTCTCTTTCCCATTTAGGGGGCTTCAAGCACCTCATTCCTCTGCTTCCTCTTTATGGGAAGATATTTCTAGGCACATGCTCCATAAATGCAAAACTGATCTGAAAGTCTCATATTTTTCTTCTTTTTTTCCTGCTTCCTGCTATAGGAAGAAGGGAATGTTAGCATTCTGGGAATGCTGTCCCCAGAATCCTCTCCACAGCTTCCTAATGTCAAAATGCAGAACAATTCATTTATAATATGTCAGTAAAGTTTTAACATTAGTAAAAGCAGTAAGAAGATACTGTCTATGGCTTATAAAGCATTTTCCTGTCCATGATCTAACTTGGAGCAGTTGTCAGGCAATTAGATCTCTTGTGAATGAGCTTCCATTCTTTCTGGAAGGAGAGGTGTTGATGGAGGGATTGTAGGAAGGGAGGGAGACGGAGCAACATGCCCAGTTCCTGCAAGGAGGGTGCACAGGGTGGGCTGAGAGGTAGGGTAAGGACAGGGTTAGTGTGGTGTTGGGGAGCGGTGTTTGCAAAACACCGAACAGAGAGCCTGTTTCTCTTCCCCACCACCCACAGGCCCCAGGCACCCCAGCTTTTCATTCTCCAATAGAAGCTGCATTAAACAAGAAAATCGAGTTCACAGGGTTTGTGAACACTGTAAATGCTGATGCAGAACAATCTAGTTTTGTCACTGTGTACTTGTTTGCTTTTATTTTGAAGTAGAAGGTACAGTCTTTGAGGTCAGTCTACCAGTATCATTTTCCAAGGCAGATCTCATCACATCAGACATCAAGTGATGGGAGACACCTCTTGGGGAGAGGGGGGATGTTGTCAGTCAGGGAAAGGGATGGGAAATGAGTTGTCTCCCAGTTTAGGGTAAATCAGTGGCTCTCAACCCTGGCTACTTGCTAGAAACACTTGAAGAATCCTTCAGTAAATAAATGGTGTTAACAAAAAGGAGAGGAAGGTATTACTTTCCTGCCATCCATTCTTTGTAATTCAGTGAAGGTATACTGAACCTCTGAGTACTGTGGAAACAGGCACAGTGAGGCATAGCTCTTACCTTCAGTGAGCAGACAATCCAGCAGGGAGGACATTCCCATGAACAGACTGTGAGCTGCTGTGGAAGGGCTGACAGGGCTGTGTCTGGTATGTGGTGGGACCAGGGAAGCTTCTGGAAGATGTTAGGAGGGCTAAGCTGTCAGTGGGCAGAAAGCACTCCCATGGGGTGGGGGGACACCCCATGACTGAAGGTGGGAAAGAGAAAAGCAGCTTGTGGGGTACTGGTGGCCTCAGGACCTTTGCGGCTGTTGGAATGTGGAAGGCTGGAGGGGAGTGATAGCCATGTGGCTCATGGAGAAACGAGCATGAAGCCAGGGGACAGTGAACCAGGAGTCCATGGAAGGCAGATGTGTGCACACGCAGGGTTCCAGAGGCTGAGGGTGAAAGGCTAAGCGGCAAGGCCAAGTGTGGGGCCAGGGCTCCCTTGATAGGGTCTGAAGCCAAGTATGGGGGACTTGGGGACTCTGGGAGAGATGGGGGTGATCTGACTGGCTTTTTAGAAGGTTCCTAACCACGAGGACGGGAGCCGGAGACTTTAGATAGCAATCCTCTATAACCCAAAGCACCCAAATAGAATTTTTACACTGCCACTCTTTCTTATATTGCTTGGTAATGGTAATAAAGAACCAAATTAAATTTTATCCCTAATTTCCTTCTTTATTCAAGTAATGCCAGGCTACAGCAGAACAGTTTTTATTTCAGCCCAACAGGCCACTATTTGAGGATAATCAACAAATACTAGAAATTCCAAGGCTGGAAATCCACAGTCCTTTACTTTTTAAAGTTTTTAATTATGGCGATGTGTCTGACTTTATGAACTCCCCCTCCGTCCTTCAGGGCCCCGAGGGAGGCGGGGGTGGGGCAGAGTTGTACATTAGTAAGATTGAATCCTGTAGTGTTACTGATATGACTAGGAACTTGCAACAGTGGCTCCGAGCCAGGGTAAGAACCAGCGCTGTGAGACAGGACGCATTCGGTCGTATTTATCATCTGGAGACCCTGGAGCCATGAAGGGAAAAGAGGGATACAGGGGAGGTGTCCTGGCGTCCTGGCATCTTCGCTGGAGTCCTGGGCTCCCTTCCTGATTTCCTCCAGCTTTTTGCCGTCTTAGGTACGGAATCGCGGGAAGCGTGAACGTGACGGGGGATGAGGTGAAGAAACTGGACGTGTTATCCAATGCCCTGGTGATCAACATGCTCCAGTCCTCCTACAGCACCTGCGTCCTGGTGTCGGAAGAGAATAAAGAAGCCATTATCACCTCCAAGGAGAAGAGGGTACGTGTGGCAGCCGGGCTGAGGTTCTTCTGTTCACCAGTGGAGGGCGCAACTGAGCTGGGAAGAATCTGATTGCCTTGCTTTATTTCAGTTTCTGGGATTTTTTTCTCTATTGCTTAATTTTTGTTTTCCAGAAACCACGGTTTGCATATTTCTTTACTTTGAAGTTTTTTGCTGTTTAGTCAAAGAGACTCCATAATAAGGAAGTGATTCATTCAGGAAATAAATCAGAGTGCTTTACCAAAACTTATCAGTGGACAGGGTTCATCTTGGGTTTTCACCTACTGTATTAGTAACAAGTTCCAACGTTTTGGAGCTTGAAAATCAGGTCCAGTAAAAAGTAGAGTTCCTGGGAAGAGCGATATTTTTGGTCTTTTACTTTTCTCATCCCCACAATCTTCGCCCCTTCCCCAAGGGGGTTTGGTTTTAGCAGAGATTTCCTCATGCCTGGCAACCTGTTAGACTACAACAGAAAAGAAATTGTAAAGATTGTTGCTCTTGCCTTAATACAATGGTAAACTTGTTTAGTTCATGGCATGCCTGGGGAGGGTCTATATTCAGTATGGTTCCACAGTTTATTTTTTAAAAAATTCGTGGCCAAAAATTTAACCCATGATCAGTTGCGATACAGTAATACCACATAAATGCCAGTACTGTTGGCTCTTGTTTTATACACTGGATCTTGAGGACAAGGTGCCATTGCTTTATGATTAGCTGAAAGGATGGAAAAAGTAAAGCCAAATTTATTAAACACTTACTATATACTGGGGATTGTGCAAAAGCCCTTTGTACTTGTCTCACGTAATTCAGGCTAAGTCACACCTGTTATTCTCAACTGTCACACCGGCTCCTGAACATTCTCCAGTGTGTGCTTGATGTTGAGCAAATAACTGCTGAATGCATGCAGGCATGAATGAATGAGCTGATTTGGATTATCTACAGGGAGAGTGAGAGATTTCCAAGTTTATGGATTCCACTCCCCTACCCCCACCTCCTATTGAGAAAGAAGGAAGGAAAGCCAAATTAATCTAGGGCACTACTCATTGGAAAGTCAGGGGAAAAGTAGCTAGGCAGTGGGAGAAATGACTCCCATTTTACTTGATGTTGTACTGGCAGTATTTAATGAGCCAGGAGACCCCAGTCCCCATCATTAAGGCTCTCACAGAACCTCGTACCTAGGCGGTCAGTAAAAATTATCTGGTGATTTCTTTCCACTGAGTTGTCTGTGACAGCAGCATGGGCGGACATGAGGGACCTGGTATCCCAGGACCCCACCTGGTCTGTCTTCTGGTCTTCACGTCAGAAAGGAAAGGCAGATGCCGCAAAACCCAAAGGAATACTTTTATTCTCTGGATGTACTTTCATACAGCTGCTATCTTAATAAGAGAGGCCCAGAGGCCCTGGGACCTTGTTCTGAAGTTTTGTTTTGATAAAAATGTGCCAAAATGAAGAAAGCCTGTCTGGGGAAAAGCTTGATGTATCAGTAATTCAATAACGACCTTACTATGGACTTAGGTAGAACTTGCCCAAGTTTATCTGAAGCTTCTCCAACTCCTTCCAGCATGGTGCCCAGTTCAGACCAGTTCCTCTCACACCTTCAGCAATTCCCAGTGGTCCCAGGTAGGAGGGGAGGATGAAGCCAGAGTAGGTGGGAGTAAAGATATTTGGGGGTAGGTGGGAATCAGCTAATCTGATTAATCAGCTAATCTTCACCCCCTGTGGGAATCAGCTAATCTGTTTATGGGCAAGTGAGCTGTGAACTGCACAATTAATATATGTGGATATGCTCTGCATTCCTTAAGTAATTGTAATTGTAATTTTTGATAAGGATATCCCTTTGGTCTAAGTCGCTTCTGATGGGGTTTTACCTGCCAGACTCAGCCACTTACACAGAGTGTGTTCACTGGAACAGAGTGTTGAATTACGCAGTGTATTGACCTGTGTTGATCAGGTGTTCTGCCTTCTGTGCACGTAGGGGAAATACGTGGTCTGCTTTGACCCTCTGGACGGATCTTCCAACATTGACTGCCTGGCTTCCATTGGAACCATATTTGCCATCTACAGAAAGGTGAGCAAACAGTCTGCTCTTTAACACCTCCTTCCTCTGATGGTTTCAGGAAGGTTCCTGGGCTCAGAGCCACGAGTCTGGAGTTCTAACCTTTGTCCTCCCACTAACCAGACACACCACAGCAAGCAAGCTACGAACCTCCCTCTGCCTCAGAATCCTCATTGAAGACCCAAGTCAGTATTTTCCCTCAGCCCTTGTCTCAGTGTTCATGGGAAGGCAGGGTGAGAGGATACATGGGACCTTATTTTGAAAATCTGGGTGTGATACAAATGCCAGACATGGAGTTAAGTTCCAAGCGACATCTGAAGGCCCCTGTGTTCCTTCCTTGTGTATCTCACATCTTATTGCATTCATTTTCTGTTGCTGCTGTAACAATTCACACGCATTTAGAGGTTTAAAACAACACCCATTTATTGTGTCCCAGTTCTTGGGTCAGAAGTCTGACAGCATGGCTGAGCTGTATCTGATAAGGCCAAAATCTGGGTGTTAGCTGGCTTGGTCTCCTACTGAGAAGAGCTCGCTTCCAGGCTTATTGAGGTTGTTGGCAAAATTCAATGAAATAGTCAATATCCACCCTCTCAATAGGTGCAGTTTTTTGTTCTTGTGATGAGCAACTCTCACATTAGTTGCTCAGTCATGTATGACTCTTTGCCACCCCACAGACTGTAGCCCACCAGGCTCTTCTGTCCATGGAGTTCCCCAGGCAAGAATACTGGAGAGAGTTGCCATCCCCTTCTCCAGGAGACCTTCCCAACCCAGGAATCGAACCTGGGTCTCCCACATTGCAGGCAGATTCTTTATCATCCGAGTCACCAGGGAAACCCCATAGCAGCTTTCAAATATACAGTGTGGTATTGTTAACTGTAGTCACCATGCCATCTATTACATCCCAAGGACTTATTTATTTTATAACTGGACGTTTATATCTTTGACTACCTTCACTCCCTTCACCTACCTCCATCCCCTGATTCTGGCAACCACCAATCTGTTCTATGAGTTGGGTTGTTTTTTTTTTTGAGTCCACATATAAATGAGATCATACAGTACTTATCTTTCTCTGGCTTATTTCATCTAGCATAACACTGTCAAAGTTCATTCATATCATCACAAATTGCAGGATTTCCTTCTTTTTCATGGCTGAATTATATATATATACATACATTTGAAATAGTGATTTCATTTCCTTCATGTTTATACTAAAAAGTATAATTCCTGGAAATTATATATAGCTCTATTTTTAATTTTCTGAAGAACCACCACACTGTTTTCCATAGTGGTTGTACCAGTTTACATTCCCACGGGCAGTTCACAAGGGTTCTGTTTTCTCCACATCCTCACCAACACGTGTCCTCACTCATCTTTTTTATTTAGTCCTTCTGGCAGGTGTGAGGTGATATCTCATTGTGGTTTTGATCTGCCTTTCCCTGATGGTTAATGATGTTAGACATCTTTTCATGTACCTGTTGGCCCTTTGTATGTCTTCTTTGGAAAAATGTCTATTTGGTCAGATTGTGTTTTTTGCCATTAAGTTGTGTGAGTTCTTTATATATTCTGGATATTCATCCCTTATTCTATGTATAATCTGCAAACGGTTTTTGCCTTTTCCTTTTTTATGATGGTCTTAATAGCATCTTAAGACCAACTGATTTAAAAATGAAAAGGAATAATGAATGAGGCTGTGCATGTGTGCCGACAGTGGATATGTTGGAAATCTCTATTTCTTTCCCACAATTTTTATGTGATTCTAAAACTGTTCTAAGAAAATGAAGTCTGAAACAAAAAAGAGAGGAATATTATTATATATAATATGGGCTATTCACATATGGATTTTGGTGATTTTTGAACACAGAGGTTTTGTCTTAAAATTTAAGCAAAACACAGGCTCTGAAGGCTAGTCCAAATAACCACAGATTCTCTCTGATTGTATTGCTAAAGAAGGGGGACAATATTGCTTAATGCTCTAGTGAGAGAGCAGGTCGCTTCAGAGCTCTAATTACAAAAAAAAAAAAAAAAACTGCAAAAGAAATGACACTGTAAATAAAATTAACAGGCAGATGACAATTGAGGAAAATGTTTGCAACATATAAGGCACTTATATTTTTCATATGTAAAAAGCAAATCAACAATGCTTGCATGCCAAGTTGCTTCAGTCATGTCCGACTGTGCTACCCTATGGACTGTAGCCCACCAGGCTCCTCTGTTAGTGGGATTCTCCAGGCAAGAATATTGGAGGTTGCTGAGCCCTCCTTCAGGGGATCTTCTTGACCCAGGGATTGAACCCAAGTCTCTCATGTCTCCTGCATTGGCGGGCAGGTTCTTTACCACTAGCGCCACCTGGGAAGCCCAAAATCAACAATAAGAAGATGACTGTCTAGATAGAAAAGTAACCAATGACGTGAAACAGGCAACTTACACAATAAGAAATAAAATGGTCAATTAATATATAAAATTTTACTTTATTAATTATACAAAATGGAAACTAAAGCAAGTATCTTTTTTTTTTCCCACCCATCAAGTTGACCAAGTTGAAAAAAAAAAAAAAAAAAAGCACTATCTTATGTTTATCAGATTAAATTAAAATGAAAGCTCTTGTCACTGGTACCAGCCTTGTCATGGTGAATGGGCTTGCATAACTCTGTGAAGTTATGAACCATACTGTGCAGGGCCACTCAGGACAGATGAGTCATAGTGAAGAGATGTGACAAAATGTGGTCGACTGGAGGAGGCAATGGCAACACACTCCAGTATTTTTGCCAGGAGAACTCCATGAACAGTATGAAAAGATAAAAACATATGACACTAAAAGATGAGCCCCTCAGGTTGGAAGGCATCTAATATGATACTGGGAAGAATGAAGGGCAATTACTAACAGGTTCAGAAAGAATGAAGCCGCTGATCAAGGAGGAGACGGCAAGACTGAACATCTGTTTCTTAGTAGATGTTAGTGAACATTACATGTTAGGAATTAGTGAACTAAAATGGATGGGAATGGGTGAATTTAATTCAGGTAATCATTGTATCTACTACTGTGAGTAAGAATCCATTAGAAGAAATGGAGTAACCCTTATAACAACAAAAGTGTCTGAAATGCAATACTTTGGAGCAACCTCAAAAATGGCAGAATGATCTTAGTTCATTTTCAAGGCAAACCATTCAGCGTGACAGTAATCTAAGTCTATGCCCCAACCACTGATGGTGAAGAAGCTGAAGTTGGCCAGTTCTGTGAAGATCTACAACACATTTGGGAACTAGAACCAATAAAAGATGTCCTTTTCATCATAGGGGATTGTAAAAATAAGGAATGCAAAACTAGGAAGTCAAGAGATGCCTGGAGTAACAGTCAGGTTTGGTCTTGGAGTACAAGATGAAACAAGGCAAAGACTAACAGAATGTTGTCAAGAGAAAGCAATGGTCAGAGCAAACATCCTCTTACAACAGCACAAGCGAGGACTCTACACATGGACATCACCAGATGGTCAATATTGAAATCAGATTATGTTCTTTGCAGCCAAAGATGCAGAAGCTCTATACAGTCAGTGAAGACAAGACTGGGAGCTGACTGTAGCTCAGGTCATGAGTTCCTTATTGCAAAATTCAGGTTTAAATTGAAAAAAGTAGTGGAAACCACTAGGCTATTCAGTTCAGTTCAGTTCAGTAGCTCAGTCGTGTCCAACTCTTTGCAACCTCAGGGACTGCAGCACGCCATGCCTCCCTGTCCATCACCAACTCCTGGAGCTTACTCAAACTCATGTCCATTTCATCTTCTCTGATCCCCTTCTCCTCCTGCCTCCATCTTTCCCAGCATCAGAGTCTTTTCAAATGAGTCAATTCTTCACATCAGGTGGCCAAAGTATTTGAATTTCAGCTTCAACATCAGCATCAGTCCTTCCAATGAATATTCAAATGATTTCCAAAGAATAGCAAGGAGAGATAAGAAAGCCTTCCTCAGTGATCAATGCAAACAAATAGAGGAAAACAACAGAATAGGAAAGACTAGAGATCTCTTCAAGAAAATTAGAGATACCAAGCGAACATTTCATGCAAAGATGGGCTCAATAAAGGATAGAAATGGTATGCACCTAACAGAAGCAGAAGATATTAAGATGTGGCAAGAATACACAGAAGAACTATTCAAAAAAGATCTTCACAACCCAGATAATCACAATGGTGTGATCACTCACCTAGAGCCAGACATCCTGGGATGTGAAGTCAAGTGGGGTAAAGGAACAGGATAAATGCCCACCAAACCAAACAAAAGAGGAAGAGATAGGGAATCTACCTGATAAAGAATTCCAAATAATGATACTAAAAATGATCCAAAACCTTGAATACAAATTGGAGTTACAGATAAATAGCCTGGAGACAAGGATCGAGAAGATGCAAGAAAGGTATAACAAGGACCTAGAAGAAACAAAAAAGAGTCGATATATAATGAATAATGCAATAAATGAGATAAAAAACACTCTGGAGGGAACCAACAGTAGAATAACAGAGGCAGGAGATAGGATAAGTGAGATAGAAGATAGAATGGTGAAATAAATGAAACAGAGAGGAAAAAAGAAAAAAGAATGAAAAGAAATGAAGACAACCTCAGAGACCTCTGGGACAATGTTAAATGCCCCAACATTTGAATCATAGGAGTCCCAGAAAAAGAAGACAAAAAGAAAGACCATGAGAAAATATTTGAGGAGATAATAGTTGAAAACTTCCCTAAAATGGGGAAGGAATCCAAGTCCAAGAAACCCAGAGAGTCCCAAACAGGATAAACCCAAGGCAAAACACCCCAAGACACATACTAATCAAATTAACGAAGATCAAACACAAAGAACAAATATTAAAAGCACCAAGGGAAAAACAACAAATAACACACAAGTGGATTCCCATAAGGATAGCAGCTGATCTTTCAATAGAAACTCTTCAGGCCAGGAGGGAATGGCAGGACTTATTTAAAGTGATGAAAGAAAATAACCTACCACCCAGATTACTGTATCCAGCAAGGATGCCATTCAAATATGAAGGAGGAAAAAAAAACAAATATGAAGGAGGAATCAAAAGCTTTACAGACAAGCAAAAGCTGAGCGAATTCAGCACCACCAAACCAGCTCTCCAACAAATGCTAAAGGATCTTCTCTAGACAGGAAACACAAAAAGGGTGTATAAACTCGAACCCAAAAACAATAAAGTAAATGGCAATGGGATCATACTTATCAATAATTACCTTAAATGTAAATGGGTTGAATGCCCCAACCAAAAGACAAAGACTGGCTGAATGGATACAAAAACAAGACCCCTATATATGTTGTCTACAAGAGATCCACCTCGAAACAAGGGACACATACAGACTGAAAGTTAAGGGCTGGAAAAAGATATTCCACGCAAATAGAGACCAAAAGAAAGCAGGAGTAGCAATACTCATATCAGATAAAATAGACTTTAAAACAAAGGCTGTGAAAAGAGACAAAGAAGGACACTACATAATGATCAAAGGATCAATCCAAGAAGAAGATATAACAATTGTAAATATATATGCACCCAGCATAGGAACACCACAATATGTAAGACAAATGCTAACAAGTATGAAAGGGGAAATTAAATAACACAATAATAGTGGGAGACTTTAATACCCCACTCACACCTATGGATAGATCAACTAAACAGAAAATTAACAAGTAAACACAAACTTTAAATGATACAATAGACCAGTTAGACCTAATTGATATTTATAGGATATTGCACCCCAAAACAATGAATTTCACCTTTTTCTCAAGTGCACACAGAACCTTCTCCAGGACAGATCACATCCTGGGCCATAAATCTAGCCTTGGTAAATTTAAAAAAAATGGAAATCATTCCAAGCATCTTTTCTAACCACAATGCAGTACGATTACATGTCAATTACAGGAGAAAAACTATTAAAAATTCCAACATATGGAGGCTGAACAACACGCTGCTGAATAACTAATAAATCACAGAAGAAATAAAAAAGAAATTAAAATATGCATTGAAATGAATGAAAATGAAAACACAACAACCCAAAACCTATGGGACACTGTAAAAGCAGTGCTAAGGGGAAGGTTCATAGCAATACAGGCTTACCTCAAGAAACAAGAAAAAAGTCAAATAAATAACCTAACTGTACACCTAAAGCAACTAGAAAAGGAAGAAATGAAGAACCCCAGGGTTAGTAGAAGGAAAGAAATCATTAAAATTAGGGCGGAAATAAATGCAAAAGAAACAAAAGAGACCATAGTAAAAACCAACAAAGCCAAAAGCTGGTTCTTTGAGAAGATAAATAAAATTGACAAACCATTAGCCAGACTCATCAAGAAACAAAGGGAAAAAAATCAAATCAACAAAATTAGAAACTAAAACGGAGAGATCACAACAGACATCACAGAAATACAAAGAATCATAAGAGACTATTATCAGCAACTATATGCAAATAAAGCGGACAACTTGGAAGAAATGGACAAATTCTTAGAAAGAACAACTTTCCAAAACTGAACCAGGAAGAAATAGGAAATCTTAACAGACCCATCACAAGCACGGAAACTGAAACTGTAATCAGAAATCTTCCAACAAACAAAAGCCCAGGACCAGACGGCTTCACAGCTGAATTCTACCAAAAATTTAGAGAAGAGCTAACATCTATCCTAGTCAAACTCTTCCAGAAAATTGCAGATGAAGGTAAACTTCCAAACTCATTCTATGAGGCCACCATCACCCTAATACCAAAACCTGACAAAGATGCCACAAAAAAAGAAAACTATAGGCCAATATCACTGATGAACATAGATGCAAAAATCCTTAACAAAATTCTAGCAAACAGAATCCAACAACATATTAAAAAGATCATACATTGTGACCAAGTGGGCTTTATCCCAGGGATGCAAGGATTCTTCAATATCTGCAAATCAG
>NW_011494629.1:6280651-6320366 GCF_000754665.1 Bison bison bison
CCAGAAAGCAGGAATAGAAGGAACATACCTCAACATAATAAAAGCTATATATGACAAACCCACAGCAAACATTATCCTCAATGGTGAAAAATTGAAAGCATTTCCCCTAAAGTCAGGTACAAGATAAGGGTGTCCACTCTCACCACTACTATTCAACATAGTTTTGGAAGTTTTGGCCACAGCAATCAGAGCAGAAAAAGAAATAAAAGGAATCCAGGTTGGAAAAGAAGAATCAAAACTCTCACTGTTTGCAGATGACATGATCCTTTACATAGAAAACCCTAAAGCCTCCACCAGAAAATTACTAGAGCTAATCAATGAATATAGTAAAGTTGCAGGATATAAAATCAACACACAGAAATCCCTTGCATTCCTATACACTAACAATGAGAAAACAGAAAGAGAAATTAAGGAAACAATTCCATTCACCATTGCAATCAAAAGAATAAAATACTTAGGAATATATCTACTTAAAGAAACAAAAGACCTGTATATAGAAAACTATAAAACACCGGTGAAATAAATCAAAGACGACACAAATAGATGGAGAAATATACAATGTTCATGGATCGGAAGAATCAATATAGTGAAAATGAGTATACTACCCAAAGCAATCTATAGATTCAATGCAATCTCTATCAAGCTACCAAGGGTATTTTTCAGAGATCTAGAACAAATAATTTCACAATATGTAGGGAAATACAAAAAACTTCAAATAGCCAAAGCAATCTTGAGAAAGAAGAATGGAACTGGAGGAATCAACCTGCCTGACTTCAGGCTATACTATAAAGCTGCAGTCATCAAGACCGTATGGTACTGGCACAGAGACGGAGTATAGATCAGTGGAACAAAATAGAAAGCCCAGAGATAAATCCATGCACCTATGGACACGTTATCCTTGATGAAGGAGGCAAGAATATACAATGGAGAAAAGACAATCTCTTTAACAAGTGGTGCTGGGAAAACTGGTCAATCACTTGTAAAAGAATGAAACTAGAACACTTTCTAACACCATACACAAAAATAAACTCAAAATGGGTTAAAGATCTAAATGTAAGACCAGAAACTATAAAACTCCTAGAGGAGAACATAGGCAAAACACTCTCTGACATATACCACAGCAGGATCCTCTATGACCCACCTCCTAGAATATTGAAAATAAAACCAAAAATAAACAAATGGGACCTAATTAAAATTAAACACAACAAAGGAAACTATAAGCAAGGTGAAAAGACAGCCTTCAGAATGGGAGAAAATAATAGCAAATGAAGCAACAGCCAAAAATTAATCTCAAAAATATACAAGCAACTCCTGCAGCTCAATTCCAGAAAAATAAATGACCCAAGCAAAAAATGGGCCAAAGAACTAAATAGAGATTTCTCCAAAGAAGACATACAGATGGCTAACAAACACATGAAAAGATGCTCAACATCACTCATTATCAGAGAAATGCAAATCAAAACCACAATGAGGTGCCATTTCACGCCAGTCAGAATGGCTGTGATCCAAAAGTCTACAATCAATAAATGCTGGAGAGGGTGTGGAGAAAAGGGAACCCTCTTACACTGTTGGTGGGAATGCAAACTAGTACAGCCACTATGGAGAGCAGTGTGGACATTCCTTAAAAAACTGGAAATAGAACTGCCATATGACCCAGCAATCCCACTGCTGGGCATACACACCGAGGAAACCAGAATTGAAAGAGACACATGTATCCCAATGTTCATCGCAGCACTGTTTACAATAACCAGGACATGGAAGCAACCTAGATGTTCATTAGCAGTTGAATGGATAAGAAAGCTGTGGTACATATACACAATGGAGTATTACTCAGCCATTAAAAAGAATACATTTGAATCAGTTCTAATGAGGTGGTGAAACTGAAGCCTATTATACAGTGAAGTAAGCCAGAAAGAAAAACACCAATACAGTATACTAGCGCATATATATGGAATATAGAAAGATGGTAATGATAATCCTGTATGTGAAACAGCAAAAGAGACACAGATGTATAGAACAGTCTTTTGGACTCTAAGGGAGAGGGTGAGGGTAGGATGATATAGGAGAATGACACAGAAACATGTAAATTATCAAATGTGAAATGAATCACCAGTCCAGGTTCGATGCATGATACAGGATGCTCGGGGCTGGTACATGGGGATGACCCAGAGGGATGGGATGGGGATGAAGGTGGGAGGGGGGTACAGGATGGGGAACACAGGTACACCCATGGTGGATTCATGTCAATGTATGGCAAAACCAATACAATATTGTAAAGTAAAGTAAATAAATAAAACTGAGATTAAAAAAAATGAAGTCAAATGGGCCTTAGGAAGTATCACTATGAACAAAGCTAGTGGAGGTGATGGAATTCCAGTTGAGCTATTTAAAATCCTAAAAGATGATGCTGTGAAAGTGCTGCACTCAATACGCCAGCAATTTTGGAAAACTCAGCAGTGGCCACAGGACTGGAAAAGGTCAGTTTTCATTCCAATCCCAAAGAAAGGCAATACCAAAGAATGCTCAAACTACCACACAATTGCACTCATCTTACATGCTAGCAAAGTAATGCTCAAAATTCTCCAAGCCAGGCTTCAGCAATATGTGAACCATGGACTTCCAGATGTTTGAGCTGGTTTTAGAAAAGGCAGAGGAATCAAAGATCAAATTGCCAAAATTCACTGAATCATCGAAAAAGCAAGAGAGTTACAGAAAAACATCTATTTCTGCTTTATTGACTATGCCAAAGCCTTTGATTGTGTGGGTCACAATAAACTGGAAAATTCTGAAAGAGATGGGAATACCAGACCACCTGATCTGCCTCTTGAGAAATTTGTATGCAGGTCAGGAAGCAACAGTTAGAACTGGACATGGAACAACAGACTGGTTCCAAATAGGAAAAGGAGTACGTCAAGGCTGTATATTGTCACCCTGTTTATTTAACTTATATGCAGAGTACATCATGAGAAACGCTGGACTAGAAGAAACACAAGCTGGAATCAAGATTGCTGGGAGAAATCTCAATAACCTCAGATATGCAGATGACACCACACTTATGGCAGAAAGTGAAGAGGAACTCAAAAGCCTCTCGATGAAAGTGAAAGTGGAAAGTGAAAAAGTTGGCTTAAAGCTCAACATTCAGAAAACGAAGATCATGGCATCTGGTCCCATCACTTCATGGGAAATAGATGGGGAAACAGTGGAAACAGTGTCACACTTTATTTTTCTGGGCTCCAAAATCACTACAGATGGTCACTGCAGCCATGAAATTAAAAGACGCTTACTCCTTGGAAGGAAAGTTATGACCAACCTAGATAGCATATTCAAAAGCAGAGCCGTTACTTTACCAACAAAGGTTCATCTAGTCAAGGCTATGGTTTTTCCTGTGGTCATGTATGGATGTGAGAGTTGGACTGTGAAGAAGGCTGAGTGCCGAAGAATTGATGCTTTTGAACTGTGGTGTTGGAGAAGACTCTTGAGAGTCCCTTGGACTGCAAGGAGATCCAACCAGTCCATTCTGAAGGAGATCAGCCCTGGGATTTCTTTGGAGGGAATGATGCTGAAGCCGAAACTCCAGTACTTTGGCCACCTCATGGGAAGAGTTGACTCACTGGAAAAGACTCTGATGCTGGGAGGGATTGGGGGCAGGAGGAGAAGGGGACGACAGAGGATGAGATGGCTGGATGGCATCACTGACTCGATGGATGTGAGTCTGAGTGAACTCTGGGAGTTGGTGATGGACAGGGAGGCCTGGCGTGCTGCGATTCATGGGGTCACAAAGAGTCGGACACCACTGAGCGACTGATCTGATCTGATCTGATGATATTTCCAGTAGTCATGTATGGATGTGAGAGTTGGACCCTAAAGGATGTTGAGCGCTGAATAATTGATGCTTTGCATTGAGGTGCTGAAACAGACTCTTGAGAGTCCCTTGGACTACAAGGAGATAAAATCAGTCAATTCTAAAGGAAATCAACCCTGAATGTTCATTGGGAGGACTAATGCTGAAGCTGAAGCTCCAATACTTTGGCCACCTGATGGTAAGAGCAGATTCATTGGAAAAGACCCTGATGATTGAGAAAGATTGAAGGCAAAAGGAGAAGAGGGTGGCAAAGGATGAGATGGTTAGAAAGCATCACAGACTCAATGGACATGAATATAAGCAAACTTGGGGAGATAGAGGAGGATGGAGGGGCCTGGCATGCTGCAGGCCATGGAGTCTCAAAGAGTGGGATACTACTTAGTGACTGACCACCACCACCAACAAACCATAAGTTTATTTTTCATGTCTGTAACTCTATTTCTGCTTATATGTGGAATCTACAAAAAAAAAAAAAGAGTGGGCTTCCCTGGTGGCTCAGATGGTAAAGAATCTGACTGCAATTCAGGAGACCTGGTTTCAATCCCTGGGTCAGGAATTTGCCTTGGAGAAGGAAATGGCTACCCACTCCAGTATTCTTGCCTGGGAAATCCCATGGACAGAGGGGTCTGGCAGGCTACCACCCATGGGGTCACAAAGATTCAGACATGACTGAGCGACTAACAACACACATAAAAAAAGAGCACAAATAAATTTATTTACAAAGTGTGGCTTCTTTTGTGCAGAGAGTGGGTGTGTAGACGAGTGGGCTCAGTAGTTGCAGCACTGAGCTGTAGAACACGGGTCCAGTGCTTGTGGCACTTGGGCTTAGTTCTTCCGAGGCATGTGGGATCTTTTTGGAACAGGGATCGGACTGGTGTCCTCTGCATTGACAGGCAGATTTGCATTTACACCACCGGGGAAGTCCTAAAACTTTATCTTTTATTGTTTTTTTTTTGGCCCCACCACACAATTTGTGGAATCTCATTTCCCTGACCAGAGATTGAACCTGGGCCATTACAGTGAAAGCCTGGAATCCTAACCACTGAACCACCAGGGAACTCCCTAAATGTAAAACTTTAAAAAATTATAGTAAAACATAAGATAAAAATCTCTAGGAATTAAGGCTTACGTTCTTAGACCTAATTCCAAAATTATGATCCATAAAATTTTTAAAAATGATAGTTGGATTTCATTAAAATTAAAAACTTTTGCTCTGCAAAAAGCTCTGTTAAGGGGATGAATATAAAAACTATAGAGAATATTTGTAAACTACATGCCTGCAGAGGACTCATACCTAGAATATAAAAGAAGTTCAAAAGTCAACTGTAAAAATGCCAAACAGTTCACTTAGAACATGGAATATGAAGAGACATGTCACAGAACAGGTAAGATAAGTTTTTTGGCAAATAAGCACATGAAAAATGTCCAACATCACAAGTCATTAGGAAAATGCAAATTAGCAAATGCAAATTAAGTGCTATATCTTTATGTGGTGGTATGTACATAATCCACTCATGTTAAAATGCCATAGAGCTATACATACACTTAATACCAATGTCAGTTCCTGGTTTTCATATTGTACTATCATAAAATATATAAAATGTAACTATTTGGGGAAATTGGGTGAAAGGTACACAAGATCTCTCTGTATTACCTGTGCAACTTCCTGTGGATCTATAATTATTTTTAAGTAAAAACTTAGGAGAAATTTTTTAAAAATTTATTTTATTTTTGGCTGTGCTGGATCTTCATCGTTGTGTGAAGACTTTGTCTAGTTGCTGCAAGAAGGAGCTACTCTCTCGTTGCAGCGTGCAGGCTTCTTTTTGTTGTGGCTTCTCGTGTTGCAGCGCACGGGGTCTAGGGTACACAGGCTTCAGTAGTTGTGGCTTGCAGGCTCTAAAATGTGGGCTCAGTAGTTGTGATGCATGGGTTTAGTTGCCTGGTGGCATGTGGAATCTTCCTGTGCAACCTGTGTTCCCAGGATTGGCAGGCAGACTCTTAACCACGGATCACCACGGAGTCCAAAAATGTTTTTTAAATTTAGGAAAAACCTAAACTTGAAGTGACAGAGATTGATTAAATTTGGGGTGTCCATACAATAGCCTATTCAGCATACTGGTGAAAAAGTATATATGAGTGTGAATAAATTTGCGTATGTATATGTGTGTATGAACTGAATGCAACAACCACGGGCCAGATTGCACTAGGAGGTAGGAAAGCAGATGTAAACAAGACAGAACTGCCAGTATGGGAGCTTACAGTCTATTTAGGAAGCCAGACATCAATCACGCTAATAAGTTATGTTGGGAGTGTCAGAGGAAAAGCATTGAGTACCCAGAAGACCAGGACCTGGGTTCGATCCCTGAGTCAGGAAGATCCTCTGGAGAAGGAAATGGCAACCCACTCCAGTACCTTTGCCCAGAAAATCCCATGGACGGAGGCTACAGTCCATGGGGTCACAAAGAGTCGGACACAACTGAGCGATTTCACTTTCACTTTCAATTTTCACCCAGAAGACCAAACCTTGAAGTCTGGGAAGGCTTCCATGGGGAAGCTGATATTTTACCTGAGACTTGAAGGCTGACTATGAGTTCCTCAGGCAAAGGGTATGGGAGAAAGGAGAGAGCCATTCTGACTAGAACCAAATGCACAGGCAGAGTCCTGGAGTTCACATGCAGGATGGAATGTTCAAGAAGAGAAAATAAGCTTGGTGTTGCTGTAACACAGGGCCTGGGTTTAGAGGGGCAAAGGATGGTGTTGGACAAGGCTGGCCAGCCAGCAGGGACCAGGTCTTGGAAGACCTGGTAAAAGGAGTAGGAATATTGGACCCCAAGGCAGTGGGAAATCAGTGAAGTGTTTTGAGAAGAGAAAGGCCATAGGTTAAGGCAGGGTGAGGATGAATTCAGGGGACCAGGCAGAAGGTGATGTTTTTTTCAGGCCAAGTAGTGGTGGGGGTGGATAGAGAGGAAGGCATGGTCCTGTGGAGAGAGCTAGCAGGACTGACTGGGCTGGATGATTGGAAGGCTATGGATGAGGGCAAGGAGGATGGTCAGGAGATGGTGGGGAGGGTGACACTCAAGTTGCTCCAGGAACCATTTGTCAAGACGGGCAGCAATGGGAGAAGATCAGGAATTTGGGGAGGGGTGGGTGAGAAGGGGCAGATAAGTCCATCTCAGACATGTTAATATTGAGGCAACTGTGGAATACCTGAGCAGGAATGTCTGATGGGCAGGTGGCTCCAAGGCTGGGCTCTCAGGGTAGATGGAGCTGTAGGTCTGGGAGGCAGCATCTGTGTGGGGCTTAGGATTTTGGCTGCAGGTGAGATGGCCAAGAAGTGTGTAGAATATAAAGAGAAGAGATCTCTATTAGTTAGGACTCTGTTATAAATGTCAGGGATGAGTCAGGAAACCCCAAAGCTTCAGAGAGGGACTGGACCAGAGAAGGTCAGGCCAGGAGAGCTTTTTCCCTTGAAGTCTCTCATCTCACCTTCCCAGTTTTCTCTTGTTCTCTAGCCAGTGGCAGAGGAAAGATGGTCACCCAATAACTTCTATGTGGATATTCACCAGAATGCTGTAGCCCCAAACAGATTTCTGGAACATAGAGTGGGCCAGTTGGAGTCATCACATTCCACAAGGTGGCAATGAAGAAAGTTCTTTAGATGTTCTGGCTGGATATTCTGAGTGCTGGGAAGAACCAGGAGGAGCACTGACGTTTAAAAGGTCAGAAGAAGAGGAGTTGGCAAAAGCAAATGAGAAGGCATATGGAGAGTCTTAGAAAGAAATTCAGAAAAGAGGGAAGTGGACAGAAGCTCAGGAGAGACACATTTCATGAATGAGGTAGCAGCCACTGGATCCAGTGCTGCCAAAAGGCAGAGTAAGAGCAAGACTGGAAAGTGTATGCCCAATTTAGTGGCAGCCTGCAGTGAGGACAGGAGAAGGGAGATAACCAGTGTAGACAGATGTTCTCCATCCCAAAACCAAGATGAAGACAGAGATGGGGCAATAGCTTGAGGGAAGCCCTGGGTCTAGAAAGTACTGTTTAAATTTTTCTAAGACCAGTGAACTAAAGAGCCTCTTGATGAAAATGAAAGAGGAGAGTGAAAAAGTTGGCTTAAAACTCAACATTCAGAAAACTAAGATCATGGCATCCGGTCCCATCACTTTATGGCAAATAGATGGGGAAACAATGGAAACAGTGAGAGATTTTATTTTGGGGGGCTCCAAAATCACTGCAGATGGTAACTACAGCCATGAAATTAAAAGACGCTTGTTCATTACAAGAAAAACTATGAGCAACCTAGACAGAGTATTAAAAAGCAGAGATGTTACTTTGCCAACACAGGTCCATCTAGTCAAAGCTATGGTTTTTCCAGTAGTTATGTATGGATGTGAGAGTTGAACTATAAAAAAGCTGAGCACCAAAGAATTGATGCTTTTGAACTGTGGTGTTGGAGAAGACTCTTGAGAGTCCCTTGGACTGCAAGGAGATCCAACCAGTCCATTCTAAAGGAGATCAGTCCTAAATATTCATTGGAAGGACTGATGCTGAAGCTGTACTCTAATACTTTGGCCACCTGATGTGAAGAACTAACTCATTTTAAAGACCCTGATGCTGGGAAAGATTGAAGGCAGGAGGAGAAGGGGACAACAGAGGATGAGATGGTTCGATGGCATCACCGGCCCATTGACATGAGTTTAGGCAAGCTCTGGGAGTTGTTGATGGACAGGGAGGCCTGGCGTGCTGAAGTCCATGGGGTCACGAAGAGTTGGACACGACTGAGAGGCTGAACTGAACTGAAGGCTGGTGAGGTCTATTTGTAAGTCAAAGCCAGAGGAGCCAAAGGGGGAGGAGTGGTTCTTTTCAAGCCCTAGTGCAGAGTCTAGAGGACCAAGGACAAGGTGTGATGCCAAGCGGAGGCTGCAGGATCCCAGCTCTGAGAAAGAATAGGCTCTAGTTTGGGAGAAATCGGAGAACAGAACTCTGGTTTCATACACAGAAAATGTAATCCTTCTGATGACTAAAATGAAGATATTTCAGAAACTTAAATGGGAAAAACTAAAGATTTTAATTAAAAAATCCAATTCTGCCTTTGACTTCTACTTTGCTGAAAGTCCTTAGGAGATCATGCTGTAGAGCAGTAGCTCCCACACTTTAGTGTGGAAGGTTGATTCTGAGGGCCCATGGTTTCTGATTCTGTAGGCCTGGGGTGAGGTTCAAGAATTTGCATTTCCAAGATCCCAGGTGATAATGCTGCTTCTTAACCACATTGAGAATCATTTCTCTAGAGCCTGGTTCTCAGAATTTGTATGTGGCCTGGGAATCTGGAAATAAAGTAAATTTATCGAGTACATGTGCAAGTTGCATAAAAATGTATCTAGCTCTAAGAAAAAAAAAAAGGTTAGAAAGAATGCAAGATTGTGAAAGTAAGGAAAAAATATTAAAGGGAATACACTGTTTTAATTTTTTAATTAATGGTTTTTGTAGTCCTGAGGAAATATGAAAATAACAAAAATATTAAAAGGAATGTGGTATCTTTAAAGAAGGATAAAATTTGGTGTAAATGTGGCATCTTTAAAGAAGGATAAAATTTGGTGTAAAAACAAAGGCCTTAAGGGAATCCCTGATCATCCAGTGGTTAGGACTCTGTGCTTTCACTGCCAAGCATGGGAGTTCAATCCCTGGGAGGGGAGCTAAGATCTCAGAAGCTGCACAGCATGGCCAAAAAAAGAAAAGTCATTGTGATTTTACTAGCGGACAGCAAACTCAGCCCCATATTCCAAATGCTGTTGAGAAGAATGCTGGCTTCCCACCAAGAGGCTTGGGTCAAGCCCCAGCTTTATTACTGTCTGGTTTCAAGATGCTGTGTACCTTTCTGACCTCCTTCTCTTCTCTTTCAGAAGAAGAGAAAAGTTCTCTTTGAAAAACAAAAATTCTCTTTCAAAAAAATTTTATAGAGCCTCTTCGTTGTTTCATAAAACATAATGTGAAAGTGCTGTGCCTTAGGGAAGCAAAATTTTCCACCCCCAAAAGTGTCTCTATGGCACGAAAATTCATTTAGGCTGATTATTTTTAAGGCCCGAAAGACTCAGGAAGAACCTTTAATCTACACCCCAGTTGCCTAAAACAATGTGGATAGTAAGATATTGTTTCCGGAAGGGAGCTATTACCATCCGTATTATAGTATGAAACTAGGCTTGTAGACTGGGAGGAACTTAGCAGAATCTGTTTGTTAGAATTGCACTCTGTATCCGATTGTCTCTGCAGGGTCCAGGGAACATTTGTTTACCAAACATTTGCTTTTCCATCTCCGTGTGAATTGCCTTCCTCACCTTTGAAGTCCCAAGCCACTACCTCCAACATCCTCTTTTGTCTTTAACTGATGAGGAGGGCTTTAGACATTTTGGCAAGTTACAGTTTTCCTGGGTCTCTCCCATGTATACATATTACTAAACCTTTTTTTGTTAATCCTGTTAATTTGTCTCAAATCAATATAATTCTTAGAAGAGTCTGAAGAACTTAAAAGCGTAGAGGAAAATTTCTTTCTCCCTGATAGTACTTTAAAAGATATAAAATCTCATATAATTACAACTTATTTTTTTACCTTGAAATTTTTTTTTTAAGGAACTTCTTGATGGTCCAGTAGTTAGGGCTCCATGATTGCATTCCTGGGGGCCCAGGTTAAAATCCCTGGTTGGGGAACTAAGATCTTATAAGCCACATGGCATGGCTGCCCCCCCACCACCAAATTTTTTTTTCAGGAGTTAATTATCATAATGGACATGCTTCCAATGTGTGTGTAATATTCAAGCTCACTATCATTCTCTTTCCTATGAACATAATCTGTCTTCCTAACTTTAAATGTGCTATTTTTCACTTCCATCAGTTTCCAGTTCTCTGGAATAATTCTGCTCAGGAGGAAATCTCTATGTAGTATTTCTGGACCTGTCTTTTTGTTGCAGGAAGGGAGATCCTTCCAAGGCCCAAGAGTGGGTTCTTGTCTAACACTCAGAAGTGAATTGTCCGAGGAGACACATGTGCTGACAGAGCAAGAGACTTTATTGGGAAGGGATGTCCTGGTTATGAGCAAGAGGGTGAGGGAACCCAGGACTGCTCTGCCACGTGGCTCCCAGTCTCAGTCTTGGGTTTTATGGGGATGGGATTAATTTCCTGGTCATCTCTGGCCAATCATTCTGACTTTGGCCTACTGGTGCACACATTGCTCAGCCAAGATGGATTCCAGCAAGGAAAATTCTGAGAGGTTGTTAGGACATGTGGTATCTCCTTTTGACCTTTTCCCAACTCTTCCAGTTGGTGGTGGCTTGTTAGTTCTGTGTTCCTTACCAGGACTTCCTGGCTTAAATAACTCATGCAAGTGGTTACTATTGTGCCTGACCAATGTGGGTGCTTTCAGTCAGTGTTTCCCCTGACATTTTAGCCAAAACTCACTGGTGTCTAGAGAAAGCACAGCCTCTAGCTGAATATCTGTGGTAGCTACTCTAGTAAACAGGTGGGAGAAAATTGAATGACAGAAGCAGTAAGGCCAACAATTTTTGATTTGATCCTTGCATAGGAAGCACCACAGTCTTTGGGTATGGTGATCTTTGGGAAGCAAGTTTGGAGCTTCAACTTGTCACGTGTCATACTTATTTGCTCTGTGTGTGAAGCTGAAGCTAGTTGGATCTGTTGCTCTGAAAATAGTTCATTCAGATCTGCCCATTCGCTTTTCCTTCAAAGCTCCTCTCACATTTGCCATCCATAATGATGTTAAGGCATAGAACCAGAGCCCGAGTGTTCCTGCAAACATTCCCCTCTCCCCTACTGCTTCCAAAGTGTGTGCAGTGTAGTCAGAATCTTAGACGATGGTGGAAAAAGAACTGAGCAACCCCAGTGGCCACGTTCCTGCCTCTCCTTCCCCCATCCAATCAGCTCCTCACAGTGGGGGCAGGAAGTTCACTCTCTTTTTTTCCAAATTCATAAGATTTGCTTCCTTGCTTTTTTGAGCATAAGAAGGTAGCGAAGGACAAGCCCTTCAGGAGATCCTTGGAAAAGCAGGTTGTGAAATCCAGTCTCATCTGTGGCTCCCCCCTTCCGTCAAGAACCTTTGCTGCTTCTCCCTTGGATGCCTGCCTCATCCTGTCTCACTGAATTCACACTTCTATGCACACTTTTAGCTAACAAGAGAAGCTTCCTCAAGAAAATGTCCAGATTTGTAGAGTTGGGCCCTAGGGTGGGAACAGGCAGGGGCAGAGCCTTGAAGGGGCAGCTACCTGGGTTGATTCCAGCTCCGTCTGATGTTGGGTGAATTATCCAATCACTCAGGCTCTAAGTTTTTCATCTGTATGATGGAGACCATAAAGATATCTATCTCGGAGTGCTGTTGTGTATGTATAATGAGATATTGCACAAAATCAGAGCTCAATGACCTTGGTCATTATAATCATTAAGGAGCATGGCTTATGATTTTTAAGAAAGGCTGTGATTTTAGCACCTTGGCATGCTCTTCTTGGCAGGATAGAGATAACTATGTTCAAGAAATGGAGAAATCCAAGAATGGCCTTTGCAATGGCTCAGCTAGATGCAGTCATTAACATGGCAACTCGTTTCCTCCAGCTACCTTTACTGCAGCTTGAAAATCTGAGAACCGCACTTCCTTCCATGGTTCAAGTAGATCTGAAGTGCAGTTCAGTTCAGTTGCTCAGTTGTGTCTGACTTCACAGCCCCATGGACTGCAGCACATCAAGTGCCCCTGTCCATCACCAACTCCCAGAGCTTGCTCAAACTCATGTCCATCAAGTCGGTGATGCTGCCTCTGGCAAAGGGCTCTCTCCAGAGACAGTAATGTTTCTCTTTCTCTTTTGCAGACCTCAGAGGATGAACCTTCTGAAAAGGATGCCCTGCAGCCAGGTCGCAACATTGTGGCTGCTGGCTATGCACTCTATGGAAGTGCAACCCTGGTGGCTCTTTCCACAGGGCAAGGAGTGGACCTCTTCATGCTTGACCCAGTAGGTACCTCGTGATGAAGTATGAGCCTTTGTGCTTTAATTCTGTCCCCTGGGATAATTTACTGGTTATTCCTAATACTTGTTTTGGGGGGCAGGGAGTCTAGTTTGGGGGACCAACAGCATAATCTAAAAACATTAAGATCTCTGCTCATGGGAGGGTATTTGAGGGGCTCTACAAGGTTAAATGTATCACTCATGCCCTGTTTGTAAGGAATTTATTATCAAAAAAATATATTCAGCTTCTGTGGTTTGTGGAAATACAATGACTTAAGAATCCCAATGCTGCCAATTTCCAGACAGAAACATAGATTCTTTTTGTTTGTTTGTTTGATTTTTGGCCACTTTGTGCAACATGCAGGGTCTTAGTTCCCTGACCAGGGATCCAATTGGTGACCCTGCATCAGAAGGGTAGAATCTTAACCTCTGAACCACCAAGGAAGTACCAAACATGGATTCTTTACAGTAGCACCATCCAGTAGAATTTTCTGTGATAATGGTTATGTTCTGTAATCTATGCTGTCTGGTATGGCCACTAGCCTTTTGTGACCATTGAACATTTGCAGTGAGTTAGTGTGACTGAGAAACTGGGTTTTTACATTTTATTTCATTTTAATTAATTTAAATTACTACACGTGACTATTGGACTACTGGTACCCTATTGGACACCAGTTTGGACTATGTCCCCTAATATACATGTTCTTCCCAAAAGGAGGAGTCACTGGTAGAAAGCTGTTTTCTCAGATCCTGTGTTATTCTCCACACTTTCCATGATGATAAAATAGCAGTAGCAGAAGAGGAAGAAGCACAACCTCTGGGTAGATGAAAAATATAACACAGTGCTGATTGGGAGAAGTAATTGGATAAAGACACAGAGTTCAAAAACAAAGATTGAGCCTTCATGGCAAATGTACATTAAAAATGTTCAGGAGATCAACTGTTCTTAAAATTTTTTATGTCAATGCTGCTGCTGCTAAGTTGCTTCAGTCGTGTCCGACTCTGTGAGACCCCATAGACAGCAGCCCACCAGGCTCCGCCGTCCCTGGGATTCTCCAGGCAAGAACACTGGAGTGGGTTGCCATTTTCTTCTCCAGTGACATGAAAGTGAAAAGTGAAAGTGAAGTCGCTTAGTCGTGTCTGACTCTTCGCGACCCCATGGACTGCAGCCTACCAGGCTCCTCGGTCCACGGGATTTTCCAGGCAAGAGTACTGGAGTGGAGTGCCATTGCCTCTCTGGAAAATACTAAAAACAATAAACAATAAATTTACTACACATACTTTTACTTGCTAACTATGAAACTCTTTTATAATGCTATGATCAAGCTAATCCGTCATTTCATAGAAGCAAGGTATCTATTCTGAGAATTAATGATTTGGGGGGAGGGCTCTAGAATGAAAGATTCAGTTCAGTTCAGTTCAGTCACTCAGTCGTGTCTGACTCTTTGCGACCCCCATGGACTTCAGCACGCCAGGCCTCCCTGTCCATCAACAACTCCTGGAACTTACTCAAACTCGTGTCCATCAAGTTGGTGATGCTATCCAACCATCTCATCCTCTGTCGTCCCCTTCTCCTTTTGACTTCAATCTTTCCCAGCATCAGGGTCTTTTCCAATGAGTCAGTTCTTCACATCAGGTGGCCAAAGTATTGGAGTACAGCTTCAGCATCAGTCCTTGAATGAATATTCATGACTGATCTCCTTTAGGATGGACTGGCTGGATCTCTTTGCAGTCCAAGGGACTCTCAAGAGTCTTCTCCAACACCACAGTTCAAAAGCATCAATTCTTCAGTGCTCAGTTTTTTTTATATTCCAACTCTCACATCCATGCATGACTACTAGAAAAACCATAACTTTGACTAGATGGACCTTTGTTGGCAAAGTAATGTCTCTGCTTTTAATATGCTGTCTAGGTTGGTCATAGCTTTTCTTCCAGTGATCAAGCACCTTTTAATTTCATGGCTGTAGTTACCATCTGCAGTGATTTTGGAGTCCCCCGAAATAAAATCTCTCACTGTTTCCATTGTTTCCCCATCTATTTGCCATGAAGTGATGGGACCAGATTCCATGATCTTAGTTTTCTGAATGTTGAGTTTTAAGCCAACTTTTTCACTCTCCTCTTTCACTTTCATTAAGAGGCTCTTTAGTTCACCCTGCTTATTTAACTTTTATGCAGAATACAGCATGAGAAATGCTCAGCTGGATGAAGCACAAGCTGGAATCAAGATTGCCAGGAGAAATATCGATAACCTCAGATATGAAGAGAATAGCACCCTTATGCAGAAAGCAAAGAAGAACTAAGGAGCCTCTTGATGAAAGTGAAAGAGAAGAGTGAAAAAGTTGGCTTAAAACTCAACATTCAGAAAACTAAGATTTTGGCATCCGATCCCATCACTTCATGGCAAACAGATGGGGAAACAGTTGAAACAGTGGCTGACTTTATTTTGGGGGGCTCCAAAATCATTGCAGATGCTGACTGCAGCCATGAAATTAAAAGATGCTTACTCCTTGGAAAAAAAGTTATGATCAACCTAGACAGTGTATTAAAAAGCAGAGACAGTACTTTGCCAACAAAGGTCCATCTAGTCAAGGCTATGGTTTTTCCAGTAGTCACGTATGGATGTGAGAGTTGGACTATAAAGAAAGCTGCTGCTGCTGCTGCTGCTGCTGCTAAGTCGCTTCAGTCGTGTCCGACTCTGTGCGACCCCATAGACGGCAGCCCACCAGGCTCCCCCATCCCTGGGATTCTCCAGGCAAGAATACTAGAGTGGGCTGCCATTTCTTTCTCCAGTGCACGAAAGTGAAAAGTGAAAGTGAATTTGCTCGGTCGTGTCCAACTCCTAGCGACCCCATGGACTGCAGCCCACCAGGCTCCTCGGTCCATGGGATTTTCCAGGCAAGAGTACTGGAGTAGGCTGCCATTGCCTTCTCCAAAGAAAGCTGAGGACCTAAGAATTGATGCTTTTGAACTGTGGAGTTGCAGAAGACTCTTGAGAGTCCCTTGGATTGCAAGGAGATCCAACCAGTCCATCCTAAAGGTGATCAGTCCTGAGTGTTTGTTGGAAGGACTGATGTTGAAGCTGAAACTCCAATATTTTGGCCACCTGATGTGAAGAGCTAAGTCATTTGATAAGACCCTAATGCTGGGAAAGATTGAAGGCAAGAGGAGAGGGGGACTACAGAGGGTGAGATGGTTGGGTGGCATCACCGACTCAATGGACATGAGTTTGAGTGGACTCTGGGAGTTGTTTATGGACAGGGAGGCCTGGTATGCTGCAGTCCATGGAGTCGCAAAGAATCAGACGCGAGTGAGCAACTGAACTGATTGAGCATCCAGTGAGTCCTCAGATACCATTCTAGGCAGTGGAGGGAGATAGTGCACTGATCAAACAGAAATTATCTGTCAGGAGTTTACATGCTGATGCATGCGAAAGCACACAGCTCTGGTCATGGTGCCTGTGGGTGTATCATTTAGTTTGCTAATGTGCACCGAGGCTCAAGGTCTAGTGAATGTCAACTCTGTCTGCCATCTTGGATCTATTTGGTTCTAGTCAGTTTATTTTGTGTCCTTGTATTATGTCATTCTTTTAAAGACTGTGCCCTGTCCACTTCCCTCCTGTATCAATTGTCACATGCTCTCTGCTGAGCTCTCTTTATTAGCCTGAAAACCCACAAAGGACACTTGAACAAGGACCCTATGTATGAAGCTTAGGACCTGTCTGAGAGGTTAAAGCAGCATATGGCACTTGTTACAGGTAGAAAACCATGGAGGGTGGCCTGCATGTTACTCATGCAGGGCCTCACAGGACAAAGTTCCTTGGTGGGGCAACCAGAACCTCCCTAATCTGCAAGTTTGCAGGGCTGGTAATTTGATTTTGTCAGAACACAGATTTTGTTCAGGTACAGAGGGACTACCTCACTTAATCAAACACGTAACTGTGGTCTAAGCCACAATGAGACGTATTTGTTTACATATAACAGATATAATTTCGAAATGGCAGGGATATGGTGCCTGATCATCAGGTGCCCTCTTGTCCAAGTTGTGGAAGGCCATTTGTATACACAGTGGGTGCTAGTGATCATAGTCAGAACAAAGGTATGTATTTTCCAGGTTGGAGTAAGGCTCCACAACCATCTTCACCCCACAATACAGAACAACTCACCAGGGTCCTAAGTGTCCACATTCCCAGCCCTGGGGTGGATAAACAAGTGAAGACATTATTTAGACAATAGTTGTGTATCTGTCTTGATCTTTGTGGTGCTGGAGAATACCCTTGAGAGTCCCTTGGACAGCAAGGAGATCAAACCAGTCAATCCTAAAGGAAATCAACCCTGGATATTCATTGGAAGGACTGATGCTGAAGCTGAAGCTCCAATACTTGGGCCACCTGATGCGAAGAACCAACTCATTAGAAAAGACCCTGATGCTGAGAAAAACTGATGGCAGGAAGAGAAGGGGATGATAAAGGATGAGATGGTTGGATGGCATCACTGACTCAATGGACATGAGTTTAAGCAGGCTCCAGGAGATGGACAGGGAAACATGGCATGCTGCAGTCCATGGGGTCGCAAAGCATCGGACACGGCTGAGTGACTGAACTAAAAGAGTCAAGGATCTTGGCTTAACTAAGGAAAGGGTGTTATTGTATTAACGGAAAAACTGAGGCCCCAGGTTAGAGATTGGCAGGTCTAGGAGACAGGATTCACAGGACCAGTCCCACAGCACTGCCCCTGGTCTGGACACCACCCAGGGAGGAATAATTATTTTGCCAAGCTAAGTTAAGTACTTGACCTTGGGCTAGGGGAAGTCCAGTTTAGTCTTTCTAGACTGGCATCCAATAGGAAGAGTTAATTATTCAAAGGAAGTTCAAGTGCTTTTAAAAAGTGGAACTCCACACTGGTCTACTCCAAAGCAACAAATGTCTAGAGCAGGTTATTAAGTTCATGATCCAGAGACTGTCAAGAACTTCCCTAAGAAGCTGGGTTTACTAAGCTTGGGAGAAGGCATTCTAGAAGAATCATGAGGCCTCGTGCTGAGAGGGGGTTCAGTTCAGTTGCTCAGTCGTGTCCAACTCTGTGATCCCATGGACTGCAGCATGCCAAGCCCCCTGTCCATCACCAACTCCTAGGCTTGCTCAAACTCATGTCCATCAAGTTGGTGATGCCATTCAACCGTCTCATTCAGATGAGAGAGGAGGTTGGCATGATCTTATTATATATAGAACATGGGCTTTTGCTTGATGATTCTAAGGAAGGTTTGAGAAAGAGAGGGTCAATTCTGGATTGGGTATTGTCTAGATGTGGGTACAATTAATGATTTTGTATCTCAATTTTTATCTGGGAGGTGGGAAGGTTAAAGTGAGGGTGACGATTCATTGGTAAAAAAGCAGTCAGTACTCACATTTCACAGAAAAGAAGCATGTTTGGTTATTTTTGCAGTTTAATATCCTTGTCATTGTCTTATTTCAGACACAGTCAGCGTAGCCTTGTCTCTTTGTCGGAGTGTTGTCAATGTTCATTAGGAATCTTCTAGCTGTGAGCTGTCATCTTGGGGGATTTTTCCTTTCTCAGTCTTCAAAGTTTAATCAGAACCAATTAGATTTCCGGGTCTTGATTTCCTTCCTAGTGACTTAGTGAGACGTTGAGCCTTTCAAAGTGAATTTGCAGCTAGCTAATTGCAGCCCTAGAGATGAGACCACCAGCACTCAGCTAAAGAGATACCTGAGGGATGCCCTGCAGAAAGGGACCATGTAGCTATCGGGAGACTGGGCACTTTTATAAGTAATTCTGAGGATTAAAATAAATTTTATCAATGATTCTTCATGCCAAGTGAATACAGTTTCTGATTGAAGGGATTTCCTCTTTACCCTGTATAAGAATACTTGGGGTACAAGGAACTTTGCTCTTTTTGTTTTTGCTGTGACACGCAACTTTAAGGATCCCCACCAGGGATCGAACCTATGCCCCCTGAATTGTAAACATGGAGTCTTAACCATTGGACCACCAGGGAAGTCCCTAGGGATGCAAGAAAATTTGAATGGCTTCCAAGATGGAATCATTAAGATAAAATAACTGGACCACAAATTAGTGGTCTAATTACATCCCCACTTTCATGACAAATCCCATCTGTGTAACTTCTTTCTCTCATTGTTGATGGCCCAAATCTTCCTGAAAACATTAGGGATTAACTGGGGATGAGAACTTGAGGGGATAAATACAGCTAGGTTCTTTACAAATGAGAGTTACAAGGGAAACTTTCCTTCTTATTCCTTTGAATTATTTTATTTTTTGTTATATTGCAGCTTGTGCTACCTGTGCAGGCTCTGCATTGTCCCTGTTATTTGTAAGTCTCATAACAACATCACTGGACAAGCTATAGGAGGACCTTGCTACCCCCTGGGTCCTTTCAGCAGGTCCACCTCAGTTATTGTTCTCTGGTTATTGGAGTGTGTGCTATTGACTTCTGTTTCCTGATATCTCTGTTCTTCCTGGTATTTCCCTTCACCTTTCTAGGCTCTTGGTGAATTTGTCTTGGTGGAAAAAGATGTCAAGATTAAAAAGAAAGGAAAGATTTACAGCCTCAACGAGGGCTATGCCAAGTATTTTGATGCTGCCACCACAGAATATGTGCAGAAAAAGAAGTTTCCTGAGGTGAGTGAAGAAAGCCTGAAACAGAAGCAGGGAGAATACTGTCTCAGTAGGTTCCTGTTTGGGAAATGGCTGTGGGAGGCTGGCTGAAAGGGATTGTTGCCTCTGTTTGTGGCTTTGACCAGTGTGAGCATGGCGGACTTTGACTTTCTTCATTATCAATCAATATCTTTCTTTCATAGCTAAGATTTACCTACTAAAGGTATTACTCTCTAGGTTAGTTTATCCAGGAGAAATTGTCTATGAAGAAGGCAGAGACAAATTTTTCAAAATCCAGAGTTTCAGGCCAGGGCATCTGATTTTTTGCCAAGCTACCATGTGTGTGGATTCTGGTCACTCGGTTATGTTTAAGTGAAGGTCCCTTTCACATGGTCTAAAATCAGGACCTGGTGTTTACTCCAAGTTTTAGAAAAGTCTTCGGCTCTAAGGGTGAACACCGAGTCCTGGACTTCATGTGGCTATTCAGACAGCCCAAACAATCCAATAAGTATGTCTGCCATACAAAAAGCCCTATTAAGACAAGTGTGGGAGGGAGTCACAGTGTTTCCAGGTCAAGAGTGTGAATTCTGACCCACACTGGAAGTGACAGGAAGGACAGTGGTGTGAGGCGCCAGCCTGGCTGTCCCTGCAAGCCCTTCACAAGCTCTAGGCAGAAAGTGCTCAGGATTCCATGGAGTCCAGAGCACTCGGTTAGCAGGGTGCTGGACCTACCTCTGCTGCCTCAGACTGAAGCTTTAGAGAGTTTTCTTCTTTCTGTCTTGTTTGTTCTTGAAGCAAAAATCTTAGAATGCAGTTTCTGGTATCTCTCCTTTGTCATCACACAAAAACCCATCAGGTATCTTAAGGGCAGAGGTAATAGGATATGGATTGTGAGGTTGATAAAGTCAAAATTATTTATTTACAAATTCCCAGTCTTGGTGATAATTTCACAGTGGTTCCCATTCTAAGGTAAAAGGTACCTCTTCTAGAACCCATAAAGGAAGATACTTATTTTACCACTGGAAAACCAAACTCTTAGGCAAAAAAAAAAAAAAAAAAAAAGCCATAAATCCCTTTGAAGGAGAAGTTTCAAACTGAGAAACAAAGGAGTCATCCCATGCATGACCAACAACAGGTGAAGAGTCTGACTGCACGAGGACCCAAATACAGGGATGAATACCCAAACAGAAAACCAGACAAAAGGCATGATCATGCAAGTCATGAGAGAAACAGGAATGTCCAGTCAGCAAATTGGAAGATGCTAATAAAAAAGAAATGCAAATTAAAATACAACATCATTTGAGATTTGCACAGATTCAACAGATGAATAGTGCTCAGTGGGAAAATAAATACTCTTATAAAATGTTAAAGGAAACTTAAATGTCCCCCCTCACCCCTCAAGCTTTCTGGGTGGGGCAATCTGACAGTATGATTTCCAATATTAAATATTCATATATTTTGACTCAGTCAATCCTAAATTTCCCCCAGAAACTGACCCTAAAAAACCAATTGATCAAATAAAAACAGAGATAAATGAACAAGGATATGTCACTGCAGCATTGTTTTATAACAACAACGAAGGAACAACTGAAGTATCCAACAGGAAGGGTTGGTTGGGGCATTCACAATATTCTAGTGAAGTGTTGTGCCACACAGCTATTCATCCATTAGAAATTTAAGTCCTGCTTTATATATTGGTAGTGAAACATGTCCACAAGATAGGCAGTCAACGAAATGGATTACACCATTAAATACATGTGAATGTATTTCTGCACACACATATGTATATGTAGGATGTGTGTATGCATAAAATGTCTTCAAAATGTGCCATCTTGTTAATAGTGGTTTCTAGAAGTTGATATTATAGAGTTCTTGACTTTCTCTGATGTATGAATATGTGCAATATGTCATTGAAAAGAAATCATTGTAACTCTTTCTAGAAATTATTACAAAAACCATTGTCATTTGCAGAGGCAATCAAAGAGTATGCAACCAAGAAAATTGAAAGGGAAAAAGCATATCAAGTATTTAATTAATAAAAATACTATGTTCTTTTTCTGGATTTTATGGTGTTTAGTATAGTAAGAGTCAGCTTTTAAAAATGTGTAATATGTTGTGATTCCTTCTCCCTTATTTTAAATAATAAGTGTTTACTCTTACACTTAAAAAAAAGGAAAGAAGATAGACTATTCTGTTTTGAAAAGAAGTCCCCTTGCTGTCTGTAGTTTTGCCCTGGGAAGCCCATCTCCAGGGTGTGCAGGCAGTGTCCCACTCCTCCCACTCCTCATTCTTCCAGAGGCCATTGCTTTCTGGCAGGGTCTTTGTGTTCTGGCTGCTCTGCTTCCACATGCTGCACCCCAAGGAGATGGGAAGTGGACCAGCACTTTTCTATACCATCCACCATTGTGGAAAGAGCAGTCCTCCTTTGCTATTTCTGTCTCTTGCCAATGGCAGTTTCTCCTATCCCTAACTGCACTCTTCTATTAGTCATGATAATCATAGCTAGTGTGTCCTGTGTCTGTTCCAAGTGCTTATCATGTACTAACTTATTCAATTCTCCAACAGATTACAAGATAAGTATTAATACCACAACCTTCATTTTACAAATAAAGGATCTGAGGCCCAGAACAGGCAAGTAATGTTAAGGAGTGCAAGCTCTTACTACTTGCCACGTGACAAGCCAATAAATCGAGACACTAGTTGTTGGAGCAAGGAATAAGGACTTTATTAGGAAAGTCAGCAGACCAAGAAGATGGTGGACTAGTGTCCCAAAGAACCATCTTTCCTGAGTTAGAATTCAGGCCTCTTTTATACTAAAAAGAGAGAGGATGTGGTTGTTTGTTGCAAACTTTTTGGTGTCAGGATCCTTTGTTCCTGCAGTTGCCCAGGTAGGTCAGGGTGTGATGTTCCTTTAAAACTCCAACAAGACAAATGTTATTCTCTGTTCTGCAACTTTTTATTTCTCTGTGTGTGTTAGTTGCTCAGTCATGTCTGACTCTTTGCAACCCCTTGAGCTATAGCCCCCCAAGCTCCTCTGTCCATGGAATTCTCCAGGCAAGAATACTGGAGTAGGTTGCCATTTCCTTCTTGCAAAATTGAAATTCTATAGCCATTGAACAACAACTCACCATTTTCTCCTTCCCCCAACCCCATCGCTAGTAACCATGTCCTACTTTGTGTTTCTATATATTTGATTACTTTAGATACCTCATATAAGTTAAATAATGTTGTATTTGTCTTTTTTTTTTTTTTTTGACTGGCTTATTTCACTTGGCACAATGTCCTCAAGTTTCATCCATGTTGTGATGCTGAAAGCTCATCTTCTCTGTACACTGGTGCTGAACAAGGTGCTGAATTGAACCTTGGGGACATAATTTGGGGTGAAGTAGAAAAGAATAGTTTTATTGCCTTTCCAGCAAAGGGGGACACAGCAGGCTCATACCCTCAAAATCATGAGTCCCCTCTTGGGGAAGATAGTGAGAAGTTTCGTAGTAATTGTCCAAAGAGGACATGATCAGTTTGTGGACATTCTTCTGATGGGTTGGTGATGAGCTGAGTTGGAGTCAACATCATCAACCTGCAGGTCCAACTGGTCTGGGGTCTACATGCTTGTGGGTGGCATACATTGGATAACATTAATTGTTATCTTCTTTCACCTGTGGGGATTTCAATATCTGCAAAATAGTTCAAAGATATTGCTGTGTGTGTCCTTTGATGGGGAAAACAGGACCTTGTCCCAAGGCTGCTCTTGACTGTTTCTCCTTGATCTTCCATCCCCTCCCTTTTCTGATTAACAACTGCTTGAATCTGCCCTTTGTAACTCAGGGACAGTCATGAAGGCTGAATGAAGGCTGCTTCCTATAATCAAAAAAATGTGGGACACAGAAAGTCTTTGTGCCCAGGAGCCCCAAAGGGCCCTGCTTGATATCAGTTGAGCAAATGACAAGATTTTTTTTTCAAAGTCCAAATAATATACTACTGTGTGTGTATACCACATTTCCCTTATCCATCCATCTGTCACTGGACACTTAGGTTGCTTCCACTTCTTGGCTATTGTGAATAATGCTTCGATGAACATGGATATGCAGATATCTCTTTGAGATTCTGTTTCCAATTCTTTTGGATAAATACCCAGAAGTGGAAAGAAAGTTTTCATTTTTTGAAAGTTTTTCTTTCCTTTCATTCCCTCTTTAACCCTCTTTGCTCCAATATCAGCCCTTGGTAATCCTCTTTTACGTAATCCAGCATCATGTTTCCACCTTATGTTACTTGACCTCTCCATGGCATTTAGAGTTGTTTACTCTTCCTTTCCAGCTTCTCTGGTGGCTCAGTGGTAAAGAATCCATCTGTTAATGTGGGAGAAACTGGTTCAATCCCTGAGTCTGGAAGATCCCCAAGAGAAAGAAATGGCAACCCACTCCAGTATTCTTGCCTGGGAAATCCCATGGACAGAGGAGCCTGGCGGGCTACAGTCCATGGGATTGCAAAAGAGTCGGACGCAATTTGGTTGCTAAACAACAACAGCAACCCTGTCCTTCATGAAACTTGTCTTCTTTAGCCTTGTGTCTGGTTTTCCATCTCTCTTCCTAACCATCTTCTTCTTTTTTTAGTTCCCACACCTCTGCCTACACTTCCATCTTGGTACATATAGTACTCTATTCCCAACAAACCTTTCGGCTCACTCTTGTCCCCCCAGGGTGATCTCATCTAGTCTCGTCTCATAGGGTTCAGATCTGCCTGCTCCTCCAGACACCTAGAACTCCACATATCCAACTCTGACCCTCCTATTCCCCACCCCCCACCACTCTACACACACACACACACACACACACACACACACACCATCTCCCAAGTTTACTACTTTCTGGTTTTCTTCTCTGGACCTATACTGCCTCTACCATCATGTTCATTCCCAACAAAGTTTGGGGAACCCAGAGGATTACCTCTTTCTTATGCCCATGACTGATCATTTACTGGGCATTACCAACTCTATTTCCTAAATATTCCTCAAAAAGTGAAAGTGAAGTCACTCAGTTGTGTCTGACTCTTTGTGACCCCATGGACTCTTGCCAGCCAGGTTCTGCTGTCTATGGGGATTCTCCAGGCAAGAATACTGGAGTGAGTTTCCATTTCCTTTTCCAGGGGATCTTTCCGACCCAGGTATCGAACCTGGGTCTCCTGAATTGCAGGCAGACTCTTTACCCTCTGAGCTACTCAAGTTAGTCCATTTTCTTCATCCCCAATTCAGACCTGCATTCTTTTACCTATTGAGAAGTCTCTTAATTGGCATCTGAAGGTGTTTTGTATACTTAATATCATTATGTAAATAAAATGGAGAAGGCAAAATCTCCCATGTAATTTTTAACATACAACCTAAATGGTGCTTTCAAGATATCGCATGTGTATATACTTCAGAAAGTATTTCCCCAGCAGCTACTTTTTGCCTCACACCAGGCTGAACTCAGGGAATGATGCCAAGATAAAGCAGACAGTCTTTTCCCCAAGGGTGTCACACACTGATGGAGAGATCTGGCATATAAATGCTTATAAAATCAATGCACTTTATAGTGGCTGATGCCACGCAAAGCATTGGATATTTGCTCTGAAAATTCTTGGTGTTTCCTTGTACTGTCAGAGAATTATTAGATTAGACACAGAAATCTCTCATGGGTCACTGAGTGAGGAAAAAGCAAACCTGCCCGAAGGAGCCCTTTCATCAGACAGTCATGCCTTACTGATATGCCCTATGTAAGGGAAATCATGAACTTTGGCTTATTTCTTTCAGAGCAAATCTTTTTGTTACAAGACTAATGAAATTGACGTTTACATGGAAGCTGTTTTATTTCTTTGAATGATTTCTAAAGGTATTTTAAATAACTTTATCAGTGGATAAATGCTGCTTACACTAAGTGCAAAAGTTGTCATGGTTCAAGGGGATCTGGTTTTCAAGAAGCTAAAAAGTGTTCTGAACTGTGAGGGCCAAGGAGGAGATTCAAAGAGGAGCCCAACAGTTGGTGTTTGTCTATACTTCTTTTTCCAGTGTTTTGTTTTGTTTTGTTTTTCTCATTAGCTTCTGTCTTAGGACACATATTGTCTCTCACTTTAAGTAGTGCAACATTTAATGAATCCGATTACTAGTTGAGGTTTGGGAACTCCTAATGGTCAGCTCCGGGAGTTGGTGATGGACAGGGAGGCTGGCGTACTGCGATTCATGGGGTCGCAAAGAGTTGGACACAACTGAGCAACTGAACTGAACTGAACTGAATGGTCAGCTACATAATAATTTCAACTCCTAAGCTAGTGGGTAGAGGAAAGAGGACCTGGAATGCAGAGCTCACACCCACTGGATGTGTCACCTGAAGCAGGTGCTGACTGATTGCTAAACCCATTGCATCTTGCCTCTCCCCTCTCCATCCTCCAGGACGGCAGTGCTCCCTATGGGGCCAGGTACGTGGGCTCCATGGTGGCTGATGTGCACCGCACCCTTGTCTATGGAGGGATCTTCCTGTACCCAGCAAACCAGAAAAGTCCGAAGGGCAAGGTAACTCTCCTCTGTCTGCTGGCTGAATCTGCTCAGGGAGCTGGTCACAATTCCTTCTCATCATGCCTGTTTTTGGCTACCATCTGTCTGTGAGTGGGCAGGTGGAAGAGAAATGAAGTATATATGCCATTAATAGTGTTCTAAGGTTGTGGTAGAAGGTCTGGAGGAGGAGGAGGCTGAAGTTGTTGGTGATTGTCACTGGCCTTTACTTCTGTGGCTCTCACGCTCCTCAATTCACTGTGAATCAGCTGTGTTCACCCCCCACTTTCCACATGCTGTGTCTGTCTTTTTGCTTCATTACCAGCTGATTTTGGATCATAGATCCTTTTGAGAACTTAATGAAACTTACGAAACTTACATGAAACTTATTACATGTAAACATACACATTACATATGTCATCAGGGGGTTCACAATAACCTGAGGATGACCCAAGAATTTCCTAGAGAGTTCTCAGAAGTTCAGGCTAAGAACTTCTGAACTACCTGTAAAGGTAGCTCTGGAAAGATCTCATTGCAACTTTATGAAACAAAACCTAAAATACCTGTGTTATCAAGTGGGAATCGTATGATCCCAATGCGTCTATCTTGAATAGACCGTGCCATGGAAAGGTGTCTGATTTTTAGCCAGTCACAGAATCATAGGTAAGAAGACAAATTCAAATAAATGTCTGCATATTCTCTGACACACTAACAAATAGCCACACATATATGCATCTCTCAGTGCGGGCGATCCGACCTGAATTATTGGAATGTCAGATTCAAAGCCATGATAAGAAGTCTAACACACCATGTGAAACCAAAGAGAAGATTTTAACATGCAGGTTAGTGTATCAGGCATTTCTCTTCCTGTGATGGTTTAGCTCTTGTATATCAGCTTGTTGGACAGATAAATCTAGTGAGCAGAACAGTGCTAAGGAGTATTACATGAGATCAAGTAGAAGATGTGGAAATTCTTAGGTAGAACCACATTTGCCATCTACTCAGTTCTAACAAGGAGAACATTAAGACTAATTACTACTAGCTATTAATATTAAGATGATTTAAAATTAGTCAGAAAATACCTACATATAATTACAAAAATATTTCGGCAAGATATATAACTGCATATATAGACCTACATTTATAGTACCATATTCAAAGTACCATTAATTTCTTTTTTTAAACTATTTGGAGGATAATTGCTTTACAGTGTTGTGTTGGTTTCTGCCATATGACAACATGAATCAGCCATAAGTATACATATATCCCCTCCCTCTTGAATCTCCCTCCCACTCCCGACCCCATCCCATCCCAACATAGCACCGGTTTGAGCTCTCTGTGTTACACAGAGACTTTCAATTATCTATTTTATATGTGGTAATATATATGTTTCACTGCTACTCTCTCAATTCGTCCCACCCTCTCCTTCCCCTGCTGTGTCCACAAGTCTGTCCTCTGTGTCTGCGTCTCTATTCCTGCCCTGCAAATAGGTTCATCAGTACAGTTTTCTAGGTTCCATATATATGTGCTAATATATGATATTTGTTTTTCTCTTTCTGATTTACTTCAGTCTATATAACAAGATCTAGGTACCACTGATTTCTGATCTCCATGTTTTAGCTCTCATGGTCTCTGTGACCATGTTTGTGTGAATGGGTGGGTAGTGGGATGTGACTGCTTCTCCTCCTATTGTCTCTGTAGAGCAATGTAGATTTTAATTGTGGGGAAAAAAAATAGATCACATAGCCTGCAGGTAAAGGCACCATGAAGATCTGGACACTGTGTTTTAAAATGAGTTTACTACAAAAATATCTTAAGGTCAGAACAAAACTTGGTCCCAAGGTAAGTTTTATGTAAGTATCCATGTCCTTATCTATCTATTTTTTTATAGTATCTGAATTAACATGGTACAAATAAAAGCATCTTATTCTGTTTCCCCCAAATGGAAATAAATGCCCCCTACAGTTTTAACTTACTTTCTGCTCAGTGCCTGGCTCTCCAATTCAGATTGGAAATAATTTGTTCCTCTCTTTGAAATAACAATAATTTAAAAATCAGCACAAGATGTAACTATGAAGAAAAGAATGGAAAGAAGTTGTGCAGAGCTGGATCAATCACTCTGAAAGCTGATTACAGAAGAGGAAATTTAAGTTACAGATTTCATACCTATGAGGGAAGGAAGGAGAGGATAGTGTGATATAGAGTCAGAGCATGCAGCAAGAACGTCACCTGAATCTGTGTGACGTGTGTGCATGTGTCTGCTGTGGGTCAGGGGATGAGGAAGAAGTCAAAACATAATGACAGACAAAGACCCAGAAAGGACATGCAATCAGCCCGTTTCAATTCAACTCACCATATACTAACTGGACACAGGATTGACACCTAGTCATCTCATAGTGCCTTTTAGAAGGGCATTTCTTTCTCAGAACAGGCACTGGATCCATGTACCCGGCTTGGCAAAAAATAGTACAACTGGTTTCCGCCCATTTCTGCCCTCCACTGGGAGCCCTTGTGCAGCATACACTGCAGCCTTGTTTGGACACTTCCTAAATGTCAGGCAGTACTAGGAATGAAGATGCCACAAAGACCAACCTTAAGAGATGCCTCCCCTGCCCTCAAGGGAGGGCGTCCAAGGAGGAAGGCAGATGTTAAACAAACCTCAGAGTCAGAATTATCACGAAAGGGGAAGTACAGGATGCTGTGGGAGAGCAAGCAACAAGAGACCAGGCAATTCAGTCTAAGGGGTCAAAAGAAAAGGTCATCTAAACACCAGAAAACTCTTCAGCCAAGTTGACACTTGAGCTGTTCCTCCCCACCATCCTGGACAGTGTGGTTATCCTGAGAGACCACCCAGCACTCTCTAGGTGACCCTCCAATCCCATCCAAGCTTGACTCTATTGGCCTTAAGGTCTGGCATGTAGAGGCTCCTAATGTGGACCCAGAATCACTTCACCTCATTAACGAACTAATGAGAAGTGAACACTAAGATCTCATACTCCCAAGTCTCTCATAATCACAAAGGTCAGCAGACAGGTAGCTATCGACTGGAGGTGTCCCCAGAGGCATATGTGATCAGCATCAGCTAGGGCACCCAGCCTTCTGGAGAGTGTTGGTCTCTGGCAGCAGCTCCCCTGAGATGGGCAAATGTACTCACACTAATGAGACAGAGGCTCAGCAGTTGGAATTCCTCCTGGAGCTTCAGGCACATGGTTTGGGGGTCTTGGCAACTTAGAACACTTGTCCACCTGACTCTGTTTCTCCTCAGCTCCGGCTCCTGTATGAGTGCAATCCTGTGGCCTACATCATCGAGCAGGCGGGAGGGCTAGCGACCACAGGCACCCAACCCGTGCTGGACGTGAAGCCTGAAGCCATTCACCAACGAGTCCCCCTCATTCTAGGGTCCCCAGAAGATGTACAGGAATATCTCACCTGTGTACAGAAAAATCAGGCAGGCAGGTAGTGAGTCTGACCCACAAGCCCTCTTCTCTTTGTATGTGCTTTGTTAGGGATGAATAAGTGAGTGAATGCTGGTGATGAGAAACAAAAAGTAAATTCACTGAATTGTGTGCAGAAGAGCAGCAGCGAACTGCTCATGACAGGTCTAGAAACCAGAGGCGAGTTTGTGCTCAATGTAAAGGGCTGAAAATAAAACCCACACGTGAAAAGAACAACTGTGATTTGTCTTCTGTCATGAACAGTGGTAAATAGGGTTGTTATTTATCAGCCCAAGTAATCAGCAGCTATCCCTTGTGGGCAGAAAGTACAGAGGTCAGTTAAGAATTTGTCTTGGCTGAGAATTTGAACCTAATGTCTTAATCCTGTAGTGATTAATTTTCTTTCTAATAAAATAGATACATATGTTTACTATATATACTCATTTCATATATACTTATACATATATATTTAATGTATATAAATATATCCATTATAGATATTTAAATGCCTGACTTAATTTCTTAAAAGTTTTGCCTTATTGTGGATAGGCTTTGAGTTATAAATCTCATGGCTATTAAATTGTAAAATTTTGGATCAAGCGAACAAAGATACATCAGGACAAAGTCAAGCCATTTTTAGGAGCAATGATTTGGATGACCAATAACTACTTGAATGGAAAAATGTGGTCACCTGTTGACAAAGTCACATACTAAGTGGAGTTAATATTTAAAAATTAATACCTAGTTTTCTCAGCCTTGTGACTTTTCCTTTTTAATTTTTTGGGGAAATACTTTAATCTATTCTAGATCCTAACCAGAGTACACTGGTTAATTACTTCATGTGTCCAAATTGTGTTATGATTGGGATGAGTGGCATATGCATCAGAAATCTGTTTGCTTTTCCAAGAGTTGCTATATATGTATATAGACCCGGAGGCAAAAAATGCCTAGTGAAATATTCACAAACAAATCCAGAAATATAAAACAAAGATACATCAGGACAAAATTAGGCTTAACTCCAAATTTCAAGAATGATTCAATATTAGAAAATCCATTACATAATGCATTAGATTAAGGCAAAAGGCAATGGTGGGGAAGTGGGGGCTTGGAGAAACCATGGGAAGAAACATTCCTCACTTTAGCTTTGGACAAGGTGGTTCATACATCCCGGAGGTGGATTTCAATTTGGATATAATTCAGGACCCAACAGTGTTCCTCAGTCCACCTCTGCTTGGCAGCAGTAAGAGAAGCAGTAAAATTTAAGCATAATCAAAAAGTTTTCATCTCCCCCCACAAAACACAAAGATTTTCTTTCTCTAGGAAAAATTCTGATGCTAAGCAATGGGCTATGAATGCTTTATTAGACAGTTCATCTGAAACTTATATCTGAAAGATTCAAACTGAAGTCTTTGCTTCTTAGGAATAAATTGATATGGTGCATTTATAACACATGGTTTCAAGACATCACAACCAGGAGGAAAGTTTTTCAGGAAGCAAAGCTGAATGATAGCACCTTCAGTCATGATTTGTATTGCTCTGATGAATATGGTAGGTGCTCAGGGAAAGATCCATTCACTATCCTTCTTTAAGCTGAGACCCTTGGTCCCTGCACATCAAATCTGAAAACAGGAATCCAGTGAAGAGCATGGGACACTCATTCAATTCTTAGTGGCTACATATCACAGATTTGAGGGTATCAGTGCAATGGTGCCTGAGTGGCCAGTGCTTTCATAAGCAGAGTCTGGAAAGACCATCAGAAAGAGGTTGTGCCTTCTGGCCTAAGTGATCTGAGAGTGGCTTTTCTCTTGGTTTCTCATTCCCCCGTGAATATCTTCACAGTTTATATGCTGGTGTCCAATTCAGGAGAAGTCCAGTTCTTTCCACTTTCCAGCAGTACACTCTCCAGGTGTGGCCCCACTTGAGGAAAGTAGGACCATTCACTGGCTTCCTTTGTGATTTGTACAGATGAGCTTCTCAGAGCAGACCCATTAACACATCAAAAGGAGAAAAGACATTTTAGTAGGTGTTCTTTAAAAATAAAAAGAAAACATGCTGTTTCAAATCAGTGGGACAAGAAATGACTGATGTTTGAATAATTAGCTAGTCATTTGAGGGGGGAAAAAATCCCAAAACCTGGATCCCCAAACATGTTGCAGATGGATTAAAAAATAAAACATAAAAAGTAAAACTGTAAAGGCATTGCAAAAAGATAAAGCATATATTTATGACCTTAAACAGGACCAAAAACACAAAGCCCAAGATATAAAGGAAAGACCGATGTGATTACATCAACATAAAAACAATACACCACAAATTAAAAAAGACAATTGATAGCTTAGGAGAAAATATTTATAATATATAACAAAAAATGAACACCAAGAATCATATATATTGAGAGAAAAAAGAAGCCATCCTAGAGAAATAAACTAATGATAAAAAACTGCAATTTGCAGAAGAGAAAATGCAAATAGTGAAAAGATGGTTAGACTCCCTGATAATCAGGGAAATATAAGTAAAATAACGTCAGATTCAGTTCAGTTCAGTCACTCAGTCGTGTCCTACTCTTTGCAACCCCATGAACCACAGCACGCCAGGCCTCCCTGTCCATCACCAACTCCTGGAGTCCACCCAAACCCATGTCCATTGAGTTGGTGATGCCATCTAACCATCTCATCCTCTGTTGTCCCCTTCTCCTGCCTTCAATCTTTCCAGCATGAGGGTCTTTTCAAAATCATCAAAAGAACATTTGAACGCTGAGGAAATTCCACAAAACAACTTCTAAATGCCGGCAGAGGACATCAGGCACCCAGAAAAGCAGCCCATTGTCTTTGAAAGGAGGTAGGAAAAAATATAAAAGACAAAAAGAGAGACGAAAGAGGTAGGGACAGAGCTCCGTCCTGGGAAGGGAGTCTTAGAGAGAAGTTTCCAAACACCAGGAAACACTCTTACTGCTGAGTCTGTGGCAAGCCTTGGAACCACAGAGGGCAACATAACCAGGAGAAAAAATAAATAATTAAAACCCATAGATTACATGCCCAGTGGTAACTCCCCCAGCGGAGAAGCAGCGCAGATGCCTGCATTCTCCACTAGCAAGCGGGGGCTGGGCAGGGAGGCACCGACTGCATTGCTTAGAGTAAGGACACGGCCTGAATGCCCTGAGGGCAATCTGAAGGAACTAACTTGGGCTAGCAAACCAGACTGTGGGATAGCTACCATGCGAAAAGCCCTAACCTAAGCACCGCCAGGCCCTCTCACAGAACAAAGAACTGAGCAGAGCTAGCCGGCTGCAGACCATCCCCCTCTGGTGACAGGCAGCCAGAGCCAGAAGGGGGCAATTGTGGCCCCAGAGAGGCATTACCTACCAAACTGCAAGCAGGCTTTGTTGCTAACCAAGACCTCTTGGGATTCTGGACGGTCAACATCCGCCTGAGAAGGTGTGCCGGTTGTTCACCCAGAAAACCAAGTAACTGCGCTCGCCAAACACCTGGTCACGTGAGCTGCTTGGACCTGCGAAGGGCACAAAACGCAGGCGCAACTGAGTCTGCACCTCTGAGAACTACCCGAATACCTGAATCTGAGTGGCTTAGACCTGAAAAGTGCATACAACCCAGGGCCGGCCTCAGACAGTTCCTGGCAGAGCAACCTAGAGCCTAAGCAGTGATGACAGGGAAAGCCCACGTGCCGTGAGCAGGGGCAAACCCAGTGTGGCTGAGACACTGCGAGCACACGCCAGTGTTATTTAAATGTTTGCAGCATCCCTCCCTCCCCACAGCAAGACTGAACAAGTGAGCTTAAAAAAGTGTCCACCACTGCCCCCTTGTGTCAGGGTGGAAATTAGACACTGAAGAGACCAGCAAACAGAAGACGCTAAAACAGAGGGAACCTCCTTGGAAGTGACAGGTGCAATAGATTAAAACCCAGTATGCTGCTGCTGCTGCAGCTAAGTCACTTCAGTCGTGTCCAACTCTGTGCGACCCCAGAGACGGCAGCCCACCAGGTTCCCCTGTCCCTGGGATTCTCCAGGCAAGAACACTGGAGTGGGTTGCCATTTCGTTCTCCAATGCATGAAAGTGAAAAGTGAAAGTGAAGTTGCTCAGTCGTGTCCGACTCCTAGCGACCCCATGGACTGCAGCCTACCAGGCTCCTCCATCCATGGGATTTTCCAGGCAAGAGTACTGGAGCGGGTTGCCATTGCCTTCTCTGGGAAGGGGCCTATAGATCTTGAGACATATAAGCCAGATCAAGGAACTATCTGAAAATGAACTGACCCCACACTGCCCACAACATCACCAGAGAAAGTCCTAGATATATTTTTACTATTTTTACTATCATTCTTTATATTTTTTTATTTTTTTTAATTTTAAGTCCTCTATTACTCCTTTAATTTTCATTTTTTATAACCTACTATTACTTTGCAAAAAAAAAGAGACCCTATTTTTTAAAGCAAACTTCATATATATATATTTTATAATTTTTGTGAAATTTTTTCTTTAATATTGTATTTTTGAAAATCCAACCTCTACTCTAGATTTTTAATCTTTGCTTTTTGGTATTTGTTATCAATTTTGTACCTTTAAGAACCCAATCTTCAGTACCCATTTTTCCTTGGGAGCGAGATTATTGGCTTGACTGCTCTCTCCCTCTTTGGACTCTCCTTTTTCTCCACCAGGTCACCTCTATCTCCTACCTCCACCTTCTTTTCTCTATCCAACTCTTTGAATCTCTTTGTGTGTTCCAGACGGTGGAGAACACTTAGGGAACTGATAACTGGCTGGATCTGTCTCACTCCTTTTGATTCCCCCCTATATCCTCCTGGCTACCTCTGTCTCCTTCCTTCCTCTTCTCTTCTCTTCTCTGTATAACTCCGTGAAAATATCTGAGCAGTCCAGACCTTGGAGTGCACATAAGGAAGTGATTACTGGCTAGCTTGCTCTCTCCTCTTTTGATTCCACCTCATCTCATCCTGGTCACCTCTATCTCCCTCCTCCCTCTTCTCTTCTCCATGTAACTGTGAAACCTCTCTGGGTGTCCCTCACTGTGGAGAAACTTTTCATCTTTAACCTAGATGTTTTATCAACAGTGCTGTATAGATGGAGAAGCCTTGAGGCTACTGTAAAAATAAGACTGAAAACCAGAAGCAGGAGGCTTAAGTCCAAATCCAGAGAACACCAGAGAACTCCTGACTCCAGGGAACATTAATCGACAGGAGCTCATCAAACACCTCCATACCTACACTGAAACCAAGCACCACCCAAGGGCCAACAACTTTCAGAGGAAGACATACCACGCAAATTCTCCAGCAACACAGGAACACAGCCCTGAGCTTCAATATACAGGCTGCCCAAAGTCACTCCAAACCCACTGACATCTCATAACTCATTACTGGACACTGCATTGCACTCCAGAGAGAAGAAATCCAGCTCCACCCACCAGAACACTGACACAAGCTTCCCTAACCAGGAAACCTTGACAAACCACCCATACAACCCCACCCACAGTGAGGAATCTCCACAATAAAGAGAACTCCACAAACTGCCAGAATACAGAAAGGCCACCCAAACACAGCAATATAAACAATACGAAGAGACAGAGGAATACCCAGCAGGTAAAGGAACAGGATAAATGCCCACCAAACCAAACAAAACAGGAAGAGATAGGGAATCTCCCTGATAAAGAATTCTGAATAATGATAGTGAAAATGATCCAAAATCTTGAAAACAAATGGAATCACAGATAAATAGCCTAGAGACAAGGATTGAGAAGATGCAAAAAAGTTTTAACAAGGACCTAGAAGAAATAAAAAAGAGTCAATCTATAATGAATAATGCAATAAATGAAATAAAAAACACTCTGGAGGGAACAAATAGTAGAATAACAGAGGCAGAAGATAGGATTAGTGAGGTAGAAGATAGAATGGTAGAATTAAATGAAACATAGAGGAAAAAAGAATTAAAAGAAATGAGGACAATCTCAGAGACCTCTGGGACAATGTTAAACACCCTAACATTCAAGTCATAGGAGTCCCAGAAGAAGAAGACAAAAGAAAGACCACGAGAAAATACTTGAGGAGTTAATAGTTGAAAACTTCCCTAAAATGGGGAAAGAAATAATCACCCAAGTCCAAGAAAACCCAGAGAGTCCCAAACAGGATAAACCCAAGGCAAGACACATATTAATCAAATTAACAAAGATCAAATACAAAGAACAAATATTAAAAGCAGCAAGGGAAAAACAACAAATAGCACACAAGTGGATTCCCATAAGGATAACAGCTGATCTTTCAATAGAAACTCTTCAGGCCAGGAGGGAATGGGGGGACATATTTAAAGTGATGAAAGAAAATAACCTACAGCCCAGATTACTGTACCCAGCAAGGATCTCATTCAAATATGAAGGAGAAATCAAAAGCTTTACAGACAAGCAAAAGCTGAGAGAATTCAACACCACCAAACCAGCTCTCCAACAAATGCTAAAGGATCTTCTCTAGACAGGAAACACAGAAAGGGTGTATAAACTTGAACCCAAAACAATAAAGTAAATGTCAACGGGATCATACTTACCAATAATTACCTTAAATGTAAATGGGTTGAATGCCCCAACCAAAAGACAAAGAGTAGCTGAATGGATACAAAAACAAGACCCCTATATATGTTGTCTACAAGAGACTCACCTCGAAACAAGGGACACATACAGACTGAAAGTGAAGGGCTGGAAAAAGATATTCCACGCAAATAGAGACCAAAAGAAACCAGGAGTATCAATACTCATATCAGATAAAACAGACTTTAAAACAAAGGCTGTGAAAAGAGACAAAGAAGGACACTACATAATGATCAAAGGATCAATCCAAGGAGAAGCTATAACAATGATATATGCACCCAATATAGGAGCACCACAATATGTAAGACAAATGCTTAGAAGTATGAAAGGGGAAATTAACAATAAAACAATAATAGTGGGAGACTTTAATATCCCACTCACACCTATGGATAGATCAACTAAACAGAAAATTAACAAGCAAACACAAACTTTAAATGATACAATAGACCAGTTAGACCTAATTGATATCTATAGGACATTTCACCCCAAGACAATGAATTTCACCTTTTTCTCAAGTGCACATGGAACCTTCTCCAGGATAGATCACATCCTGGGCTATAAATCTAGCCTTGGTAAATTCAAAAAAATTTAAATCATTCCAAGCCTCTTTTCTGACCACAATGCAGTAAGATTACATGTCAATTAAAGGAGAAAAACTATTAAAAATTCCAACATATGGAGGCTGAACAACACGTTGCTGAATAACGAACAAATCACAGAAGAAATAAAAAAAAAAGAAATCAAAATATGTATAGAAATGAATGAAAATGAAAACACAACAACCCAAAACGTACGGGACACTGTAAAAGCAGTGCTAAGGGGAAGGTTCATAGCAATACAGGCTTACCTTATCAAGAAACAACAACAACAACAAAAGTCAAATAACCTAACTCTACACCTAAAGCAACTAGAAAAGGAAGAAATGAAGAACCCCAGGGTTAGTAGAAGGGAAGAAATCTTAAAAAATTAGGGCAGAAATAAATGCAAAAGAAACAAAAGAGACCATAGCAAAAACCAACAAAGCCAAAAGCTGGTTCTTTGAAAGGATAAATAAAACTGACAAACCATTAGCCAGACTCATCAAGAAACAAAGGGGGAAAAAATCAAATCAATAAAATTAGAAATGAAAATGGAGAAATAACAACAGACAACACAGAAATACAAAGGATCATAAGAGACTACTATCAGCAATTATATGCCAATAAAATGGACAACTTGGAAGAAATGGACAAATTCTTAGAAAATTATAACTTTCCAAAACTGAACCAGGAAGAAATAGAAAATCTTAACAGACCCATCACAAGCACGGAAATTGAAACTGTAATCAGAAATCTTCCAGCAAACAAAAACCCAGGTCCAGACAGCTTCACAGCTGAATTCTACCAAAAATGTAGAGAAGAGCTAACACCTATCCTACTCAAACTCTTCCAGAAAATTGCAGAGGAAGGTAAACTTCCAAACTCATTCTATGAGGCCACCATCACCCTAATACTAAAACCTGACAAAGATGCCACAAAAAAAGAAAACTACAGGCCAATATCACTGATGAACATAGATGCAAAAATCCTTAACAAAATTCTAGCAATCAGAATCCAACAATACATTAAAAAGATCATACATCATGACCAAGGGGGCTTTATCCCAGGGATGCAAGGATTCTTCAATATCTGCAAATCAATCCGTGTAATACACCACATTAACAAATTGAAAAATAAAAGCCATATGATTATCTCAATAGATGCAGAGAAAGCCTTTGACAAAATTCAACATCCATTTATGATCAAAATTCTCCAAAAAGCAGGCATAGAAGGAACATACCTCAACATAATAAAAGCTATATATGACAAACCCACAGCAAACATCATCCTCAATGGTGAAAAATTGAAAGCATTTCCCCTAAAGTCAGGAACAAGACAAGGGTGCCCACTTTCACCACTACTATTAAACATAGTTTTGGAAGTTTTGGCCACAGCAGTCAGAGCAGAAAAAGAAATAAAATGAATCCAAATTGGAAAAGAAGAAGTAAAATTCTCACTGTTTGCAGATTACATGATCCTCTACATAGAAAACCCTAAAGCCTCCATCAGAAAATTACTAGAGCTAATCAATGAATATAGTAAAGTTGCAGGATATAAAATCAACACACAGAAATTCCTTGCATTCCTATACACTAATAATGAAAAAATAATGAGAAAATAGAAAGAGAAACTAAGGAAACAATTCCATTCACCATTTCAACAAAAAGAATAAAATACTTAGGAATATATCTACCTAAAGAAACAAAAGACCTATATATAGAAAACTATAAAACACTGGTAAAGAAATCAAAAAGGACACTAATAGATGGAGATATATACCATGTTCATGGATCGGAAGAATCAATATAGTGAAAATGAGTATACTACCCAAAGCAATCTATAGATTCAATGCAATCCCTATCAAGCTACCAATGGTATTTTTCACAGAGCTACAACAAATAATTTCACAATTTGTATGGAAATACAAAAAACCTCGAATAGCCCAAGCAATCTTGACAAAGAAGAATGGAACTGGAGGAATCAACCTGCCTAATTTCAGGCTCTACTACAAAGCCACAGTTATCAAGACAGTATGGTACTGGCACAAAGACATAAATATAGCTCAATGGAACAAAATAGAAAGCCCAGAGATAAATCCATGCACCTATGGACACCTTATCTTTGACAAAGGAGGCAAGAATATATAATGGAGAAAAGACAATCTCTTTAACAAGTGGTGCTGGGAAAACTGGTCAACCACTTGTAAAAGAATGAAACTAACACCATCAGTTCAGTTCAGTTCAGTCACTCAGTCGTGTCCAACTCTTTGCGACCACATGAATCGCAGCACACCAGGCCTCCCTGTCCATCACCAACTCCCGGAGTTTACTCAGACTCACGTCCATCGAGTCAGTGATGCCATCCAGCCATCTCATCCTCTGTCGTCCCCTTCTCCTCCTGCCCCTAATCCCTCCCAGCATCAGAGTCTTTTCCAGTGAGTCAACTCTTCTCATGAAGTGGCCAAAGTACTTTAGCATCATTCCTTCCAAAGAACAGCCAGGGCTGATCTCCTTCAGAATGGACTGGTTGGATCTCCTTGCAGTCATACACAAAAATAAACTCAAAATGGATTAAAGATCTAAAGATGAGACCAGAAACTATAAAACTTCTAGAGGAGAACATAGGCAAAACATTCTCTGACATAAATCACAGCAGGATCCTCTATGACCCACCTCTCAGAATATTGGAAATAAAAGCAAAAATAAACAAATGGGACCTAATTAAAATTAAAATCTTCTGCACAACAAAGGAAATTATAAGCAAGGTGAAAAGACAGCCTTCAGAATGGGAGAAAATAATAGCAAATGAAGCACTTGACAAATGAATCTCAAAAATATACAAGCAACTCCTACAGCTCAACTCCAGAAAAATAAATGACCCAATCAAAAAATGGGCCAAAGAACTAAATAGACATTTCTCCAAAGAAGACATACAGATGGCTAACAAACACATGAAAAGATGCTCAACATCACTCATTATCAGAGAAATGCAAATCAAAACCACTATGAGGTACCATTTCACGCCAGTCAGAATGGCTGCGATCCAAAAGTCTACAAGCAATAAATGCTGGAGAGGGTGTGGAGAAAAGGGAACTCTCTT
>NW_011494629.1:6320466-6321437 GCF_000754665.1 Bison bison bison
TCTTACACTGCTGGTGGGAATGCAAACTAGTACAGCCACTATGGAGAACAGTGTGGAGATTCCTTAAAAAACTGGAAATAGAACTGCCTTATGATCCAGCAATCGCACTGCTGGGCATACACACTGAGGAAACCAGAATTGAAAGAGACACATGTACCCCAATGTTCACTGCAGCACTGTTTATAATAGCCAGGACATGGAAGCAACCTAGATGTCCATCAGCAGACGAATGGATAAGAAAGCTGTGGTACATATACACAATGGAGTATTCAGTTCAGTTCAGTCGCTTAATCATGTCCGACTCTTTGTGATCCCGTGAATCGCAGCACGCCAGGCCTCCCTGTCCATCACCAACTCCCGGAGTTCACTCAGACTTAAGTTCATCAAGTCAGTGATGCCATCCAGCCATCTCATCCTCTGTTGTCGCCTTCTTCTCCTGCCCCCAATCCCTCCCAGCATCAGAGTCTTTTCCAATGAGTCAACTCTTCACATGAAGTGGCTGAAGTACTGGAGTTTCAGCTTTAGCATCATTCTTTCCAAAGAAATCCCAGGGCTGATCTCCTTCAGAATGGACTGGTTGGATCTCCTTGCAGTCCAAGGGACTCTCAAGAGTCTTCTCCAACACTACAGGTCAAAAGCATCAATTCTTTGGCACTCAGCTTTATTTATAGTCCAATTCTCACATCCATACATGACCACAGGAAAAACCATAGCCTTGACTAGACGGACCTTTGTTGGCAAAGTAATGTCTCTGCTTTTGAATATGCTATCTAGGTTGGTCATAACTTTTCTTCCAAGGAGTAAGCATCTTTTAATTTCATGGCTGCAGTTACCATCTGCAGTGATTTGGGAGCCCCCCAAAATAAAGTGTGACACTGTTTCCACTGTTTCCCCATCTATTTCCCATGAAGTGATGGGACCAGATGCCACAATCTTCGTTTTCTGAATGTTGAGCTTTAAGCCAACTTTTT
>NW_011494629.1:6321537-6346323 GCF_000754665.1 Bison bison bison
ATCTTTTAATTTCATGGCTGCAGTTACCATCTGCAGTGATTTGGGAGCCCCCCAAAATAAAGTGTGACACTGTTTCCACTGTTTCCCCATCTATTTCCCATGAAGTGATGGGACCAGATGCCACAATCTTCGTTTTCTGAATGTTGAGCTTTAAGCCAACTTTTTCACTCTCCACTTTCACTTTCATCAAGAGGCTTCTAGTTCCTCTTCATTTTCTGCCATAAGGGTGGTGTCATCTGCATATCTGAGGTTATTGATATTTTTCCCGGCAATCTTGATTCCAGCTTGTGCTTCTTCCAGCCCAGCGTTTCTCATGACGTACTTTGCATATAAGTTAAATAAGCAGGGTGACAATATACAGCCTTGACGTACTCCCTTTCCTATTTGGAACCAGTCTGTTGTTTACTCAGCCTTTAAAAAGAATACATTTGAATCAGTTCTAATGAGGTGAATGAAACTGGAGCCTATTATACAGAGTGAAATAAGCCAGAAAGAAAATCACCAATACAGTATACTAATGCATATATATGGAATTTAGAAAGATGGTATGATAACCCTGTATGCGATACAGCAAAAGAGACAGAGATGTATAGAATAGTCTTTTGGACTCTGTGGGAGAGGGTGAGGGTGGGATGATTTGGGAGAATGGCATTGAAACATGTATAATATCATATGTGAAATGAATCTGCAGTCCAGGTTCGATGCATGACACAGGGTGCTTGGGGTTGGTGTACTGGGATGACCCAGAGGGATGGTATGGGGAGGGAGGTGGAAGGGGGGTTCAGGATGGGGAATACGTGTACACCCGTGGTGGATTCATGTTGATATGGCAAAACCAATACAATATTGTAAAGTAATTAGCCTCCAATTAAAATAAATAAATTTATATATTTTTTTAAAAAGAGTCTTCTCCAACACCACAGTTCAAAAGCATCAATTCTTCTGCACTCAGCTTTCTTTATAGTCCAACTCTCACATCCATACATGATTACTGGAAAAACCATAGCCTTGACTAGACGGACCTTTGTTGGCAAAGTAATGTCTCTGCTTTTTAATATGCTGTCTAAGTTGGTCATAACTTTCCTTCCAAGGAGTAAGCATCTTTTAATTTCATGGCTGCAATCACCATCTACAGTGATTTTGATTAACAAAGAACAATGAAGCCTGCAAACATTACATTGCTAACAAGGGTGGGAAATGATCCCCTTATCCCCGCTAGTGAGACAGATAGTGGACACATTCTTCTGGGAGGGCAATTTGACAGCTCTTCTTCTTTCTTTAATGTTTTCTTATTGACTTTATTTTTGACTGTGCTGGGTCTTTGTTGTGCTGCTGTCTCTAGTTGTGAGCGGGGGTGGGGGATGGGCGGTGGTGCCACTCTTCGTTGCAGTGCACTGGCTTCTCACTGCAGTAGCTTCTTGTGTTGTGGAGCACAGAGGCTAGGGCACTCAGGCTTCAGTAGTTGTAGCTCATGGGCTCAATAGTTGCAGGTCCTGTGCTCTAGAACAACAGGCTTAATAGTTGTAGTGCACAGGCTTACTGGCCCCGCAGCAGGTGGAATCTTCCCAAATCAGGAATCAAACCCGTGTCTCCTGCATTGCAAGGCAGATTCTTTACCACTGAGCCACCAGGAAAGCCCTGAAAGTTCTTTTTAATAGGAAAGCCCCTTTGGCCCAATAGTCCCATTTTGGTATTTACAAAAACCTATATTAGTTTTTTAAAAATTAAGTAGTATTTGTGATAGCAAAAGGATGAGAATAATTTTTTTTTTACCTTATTCACAGAAATCCATGGTCTATTTTTTTCTAGGTTAATATGGAATACTGAATTACAATTGCTGCCTCCTTTAGCAATCTGAGCTATGTGTTGACTTTTGATTCTTGTAGATTTATTCCAAACTATAGTTGCTAGTATACTTAGCCTTTAAACTTCATATATACCTAGTTGACCAGAAAAAATGAACAAGCAATAAAACAAAACAAACAAAATACCCAGGATGAGAACAATTTAAATGTCCACCTGCAGGGAGATAACAGATTTGCCATGTAGTAGTTTACATAAGTTGGGACTTACAAACCCAGTGGAAATAAATACATTAAGTAGATTTATACAAAGGCATTCTTAACATTAAAATAGATAAATGCAGAAAGAAAATATGTCTGCTAGCACCCTTTGGGGAGAAGGCAATGGCACCCCACTCCACTACTCTTGCCTGGAAAATCCCATGGATGGAGGAGCCTGGTGGGCTACAGTCCATGGGGTTGCTAAGAGTCGGACACGACTGAGTGACTTCACTTTCACTTTTCACTTTCATGCATTGGAGAAGGCAATGGCAACCCACTCCAGTGTTCTTGCCTTGAGAATCCCAGGGACGGGGGAGCCTGGTGGGCTGCCGTCTATGGGGTTGCACAGAGTTGGACACGACTGAAGTGACTTAGCAGCAGCAGCAGCAGCAGCAGCAGCAGCACCCTTTGGCCTTCTGTTTCCTTTTAACCTGAATAGAATTAATACGTACTTTACTCTCTGGCTTCATGTTCATGAAATGAAAGCTAATCACTTTTTTTTTTTTTTTGGTAAGAAAGAGAATACAAATGAGAAAGATATGGAGGGAAAGTGGGAGAGGGAGGGTGGGTCTATAAGGTGGGTCTGTATGTCAGTCAAGGTTCTCCAGAGAAACACAACTGATTGGGGAAACAGACACACACACACACCATGAACCCATGCTAGTGATTTAGCTGTGAAGTAGACAAAGTCCCTGCCCTCAAGGAGCTCAGGCCTGGTGGGTGAGACATGTGTTTAATTGCTATTCACTGCGATAAGGGCTCTAGGAATAAAGTACCATATGTTTGCTCTGGAGCCATTTAAAGGAGCTGCCATTCTGAAAGTGAGGAGTCAGGCAAGGCTTTCCAATGGAAATGCCATTAAACTCAGACTTGAAAGTGAGGCCAGAAACTAGTCAGGAGAAAGTTAGGGAGGATGGAGAAGGCAAGTGAGAGGGATATGCACTAGCAGGTGAGAGAACAAAGATTTGAGAATAGGTAGAGTATGATTTCCTGGGGGCACAGCTGGTAATTCAGTTGGGAGTAGAATGTGAGGAGTGGGAGTGAGAGGTGAGTCTGCAGGGGTAAGCAAGGCCTAACTCATACAGGGTGTTTTGAGTTGGTTAAGGAGTTTGAAATTCATCCTGAGGGCAATGGGGAGCCACTGATGAGTTTTAAGCAATGGAGGAACATAATCAATATGCATTTTAGTAAATATTACTTATACTATCAAGATAAGCGGGAAAAAAAAATCAGCAACCTCAGATATGTGGATTATACCACTCTAATGACAGAAAGTGAAGAGGAACTAAAGAGCCTCTTGATGAGGGTGAAGGAGGAGAGTGAAAGAGCCTGCTTAAAACTAAATATTAAAAAAAACTAAGACCATGGCATCTGGTCCCGTTATTTCATGGCAAATAGAGGAGGAAAAGATGGAATTAGCAACAGACTTCCTCTTCCTGGGCTCTAAAATCACTGTGGATAGTGACTGCAGCCATGAAATCAGAAGATGATTGCTTCCTGGAAGGAAAGCCAAGACAAACCTAGACAGTGTGTTGAAAAACAGAGACATTACCTCTGTTAACAAAGGTCCATATAGTCAAGGCTATAGTCTTCCCAGTGGCCACATACGGTTGTGAGAGCTGGACTGTAAAGAAGGCGAAGCATCAAAGAATTGATGCCTTTGAACTGTGGTGGGGGGTGAAGACTCCTGAGAGTTGCTTGGACAGCAAGGAGATCAAACTAGTCAATCTTAAGGGAAATCAACCCTGAATATTCATTGGAAGGACTGATGCTGAAGCTCCAGTATTTTGGTCATCTGATGCGAACAGCTGACTCATTGGAAAATTCCCTGATGTTGGGAAAGATTGAGGGCAGAAGGAGAAGAGGGCATCACAGGATGGGATGACTGGATGGCATCACTGATGCAATAGACATGAACTTGGGCAAACTTTAGGAGATGGTGAGGTACAGGGAGGACTGGAATGCCACAGCCCATTTGGTAGCAAAGAATCAGACATGACTGCGCAAATGAACAACAACAACTTATACTATAGAAAATGGATTTGGAGTAGTCAAACTAGTTTTGTTAGTTCACCACCATAAGAAGGTTAATGTCATCATCTCCACGAAAATTGATGGTGATAAGCAAAAAAGCCATAAGTATAGAGAAAGCTTAGGTGTTTGAGGAATATTCACGAGGGTTGAGGTATCAGGGGTTGATTATGTATGTCAGAGGAAAGGAGAGGGAGGGAATTAATGAAATGTATGTTTGTGCCATATACAAAGCCAGGGAACACTTGCAGATGACCTTGTTCCGTGTAAAATTCAGCTCTGTACTTTGGAGTTTGAAGTTTCTGTAGGTCAGCTGGGTTAGGACATCTTATAGGCAGTTGGGTACATGGGGGGTTTCGAGCTCAGGAGAGGGACTGAAAGTCATCAGAAATTTCAGGTGGTACCTGCAGTAACTAGAGTAAATGAGGTCATTTGGGAGGGTCTGGACTTTAGGGATGGACCTAAGTTAATAGAAGGTGAGGAAGTGGGGTATAGCAGGTTTAAACAAGCTGTTCAAGAGATTTTACCTGGAAACAGGAAGAAGAATATAATGTAGTGACTGCAGTAGTAACCTGGGGCTAAAAGGAGGTTTGCTTGCTTATTTTATGATGGACAAGACACATTTACATCTTTAAAAAAAAGAAGAAACAAAAACAGTGAAAAACAAAACCCCACGTGTGTTTGGGTAAAGACAAAGAAAAAGGACTACTCATATCCCTGAATTAATAATTGTGGTTGTTCCCCTGAGGAAGGGGAATATTTAAGGGGATATAGTTTCAAAACAGAGAAGGCAATGACACCCCACTCCAGTACTCTTGCCTGGAAAATCGCATGGACGGAGGAGCCTGGTAGGCTGCAGTCCATGGGGTCGCTAAGAGTCGGACACGACTGAGCGACTTCACTTTCACTTTCACTCTCATGCATTGGCGAAGGAAATGGCAAGCCACTCCAGTGTTCTTGCCTGGAGAATCCCAGGGACGGGGGAGCCTGGTGGGCTTCCATCTATGGGGTCGCACAGAGTCGGACACGAGTGAAGCGACTTAGCAGTTTCAAAAGGGGCCTTTGCATTATCTTCACTGCTAGACTTTCAAAGCTCTGAGAATGTATTCATATAATGTGGGTACATTGGTTATTCATTTGTCCGGATAGCAGATAATATTTTGTGCCTACTCTGTGCCAGTTCTTGTCTTCAGCGCTGAGGATAGCTGCTGCTGCTGCTGCTAAGTCACTTCAGTCGTGTCTGACTCTGTTCGACCTCATAGATGGCAGCCCACCAGGCTCCCCCGTTCCTGGGATTCTCCAGGCAAGAACACTGGAAGGGTTGCCATTTCCTTCTCCAATGCAGGAAAGTGAAAAGTGAAAGTGAAGTCGCTCAGTCGTGTCTGACTCTTCGAGACCCCATGGACTGCAGCCTACCAGGCTCCTCCGCCCATGGGATTTTCCAGGCAAGAGTACTGGAGTAGGGTGCCATTGCCTTCTCCGGCTGAGGATAGAGAGGTGAACAAAACAGAACCCCTTGTCTCTGTGTGGACCTCTGTATAGACTAAATGCTGCTGTGTGGAAGAGACACAGTAAACGAAACTAACAAATAAAATGTAATAGCGTGATGGTGGTAAATGCTATGGGAAAAATAAATCAGGGGAGGGGAGAACAGTACTACCAGGGGTTATTTTAATTTTAGTTCTGGGTAAGGACATAATTATACTTTTGTCTGTACATATGCCTAGGAATGGGATTTTTGGATCATATGATAACTCTATTTTTAGTTTTTTGAGGAACCTCCATACTGTTCTCATAGTAGCTGTACCAAATTTCCTTCCCACCAACAGTGTAGAAGGGTTCTTTTTTTTCCACACCCTCTCTAGCAATTGTTATTTGTAGACTTTTAATGATGACCATTCTGACCAGTGTGACCTCGCTGTAGTTTTGATTTACTGGTACACATTTGATAGATGGAAAAGTGAGTAGATAAAAGGTAAGTTCTGGTTCTCACCAGGTGAATAGTTAACTCCACCTGAGACCATGTTTTCTGGCCTGTTCCTTAACAAAAGAGTTTCTCAGAAACACAAGGGTTTTTTGTTTGGGAATTCAGCTTATCTCCAGGAAGCTATCTTCTTCTCAGAAGTTAGAATGATACTCAGGCCAGTATGACAGTCTGTGACAAAAGTCATGTGACAAAAGGCTCCTGAGACATCCAGGGAGAATGAGGGAGGTGGGCCAGTAAGTGCAGGCCAGGACTACCTCCTACCAAAGGAAAACAAAAGTCAACCCAGGAGTCAGAGAAAGACTCCTATTACTAGAGATCAGGAATTCAGTGTCAAAAAAGACCATAAAAGTATTCCCCAGCACGAGTTAGGCCATTTTGTGTCACGACCACTTTTTTTTAGCAGCATTTATATTGTTAATATTAAGTCTTATTGCATCAACTCCCATGTTTCCTTCATATCCTTCTTATGATCTTTCCTCCCTCACAGAGAAAAACAGGAAACATTTGATGTTATCAAGTAAAAGTGGTGCCAGTGAGTAAAGAAGACATTAATTTTCAAGTTAATAACTTTAATTCTCACGTTAAATACAAAGAGAAGGAAGCAAAGCTTGTTTTCAGTGCATTTTAATGTGTGAGAATGTCTTTCTATGAGGTATTGACTATCTCTGGTTTGAAACACTGACCAATGCTTGATTTAGATGAGAGAGGACTTGTAAGGAAGGGAAAAGATACCCAAACTTCTTGTGCCTTTTTTTCCACTTGCTGATCATTAAATCCACTGCTAAGTCATGTAGGGTTTCTTCAGCTTCTCCTGTCTTAGCTGACTATTGCCTTGTGGTCGGTACCATTTGAAGAATTGCAAAGAAAGGCTGAGAGGGATATGAGCTGAGGGATTCCTGATGTTATCCCTCTGTGTTCAGCAGGTCTGACTCGTCTTGGGCGGTCCGGAGCCAATGAGTCCTCTTGGGCTGTCTGGGCTGCGGAGGAGAGCACAGGCGAGCTGCGCAGGCCAGGGCTGCACCGGGGCTGACATACACCACACACTATGGCTTAAAGTCATAGGAATTTACTCTCTCACTCCCGGAGGCCAGAATTCCAAACCAAAGTGTCTGCAGGGCTATATTCCTCCTGAGGGCTCTAGGGAGGAATCCTCTGTTGACTTTTCAGCTTCTGACAGTAAGTTTATGTTTCAGACCAGATTATTGTGTCAACTGAAGAAGAAAAAAAAAGCACAACCTAAAAGTTGGGAATTATGGTTTACTTACAGACTTAAGCAGGAGAGACAGCCTCTCAGATAACTCTGAATGACTGTTCTGAAGAGGTAAGGGAGGAGCCAGGATATATAGGAGTTTTTGCAAAAAACAAAACAAACAAATAAAAAAATACCCCAGGTAGCTTCCCTAGAAGCTCAAACAGTAAAGCAACTGCCTGCAAGTTAGGAGACCCAGGTTCAATCCCTGGATCAGGAAGATCCCCTGGAGAAGGAAATGGCAACCCACTCCAGTATCCTTGCCTGGAAAATTCTATGGACAGAGGAGCTTAGCGGGCTATAATCCATGGGGTCGCAAAGAGTTGGATACGACTGAGTGACTAACACACAGTCAGAACATCAAAAGATAAGTGTTAATTACTTTGTGTACTTAATCGCTCAGTTGCATCTCATTCTTTGAGACCCCTTGGACTGTAGCCCACCAGGCTCCTCTGACCATGGGAATTCTCCAGGCAAGAATATTGGAGTGTGTTGCCATACCCCTCCTCCTAGGGATCTTCCCAACCTGAGGATCGAACTGAGGTCTCCTGCATTGTAGGCAGATTCTTTATCCTCTGAGCCATGAGGGAAGTCAGTTAATTACTTTAGTGCTTTTCTATGTTTGGGGATATGCCAGAATCTATATTCCCTGCAATTATTTCTTTGATTTGCACCTTAATTATCTAGGTCTGGTATCCTGTTTTTCTCCATCCCGAATCCCCTGAGGTTCACAGTTGGTGGCAGCTTTTAGTGGCTGAGGGGTTGATGGCTGCAATATCCTTGGCTTACTAATATGGCAACATTTGTCTAAAATAAAAATTTGTTTTCAGCTTTATTTGATTTATGTCAATTGGCTTATATTTTAAAAAGCTTTTACTACAGATACTGTTTCAAACTTTTCAGAGTTTAAATAAATACAAATGTCTTTGAATGTTGCAGAAGATTCTAATATCTGTTTAATTATCTGATGTCTGAGAAGTCTTCACATTTGCATTCATATCAGCACCTAGGCATTTTCTTAGAGTCTGGGGCTGTACTTCCAAGATTACATGAAAGCAGTATGAACTAGCCTGTCATAGTGAAGCAAGGTGACTAAGGCAGTCCTTTCTAGTGGACTTTCAGAGATTGAAGGTGGCAGATAGCATTTTCCAAGGATGGCTGCAACCACATCTTCCATCCCACATGCTCTTCTACTAAGTGACCTTGCCTTGCCCCACCAGGAGGTGGACTGTCAACCCCTTCCCCTGGAACCCGAGCAACATGCTGTGAATACAGTGAAGCAGCAGAGGTTGCACTTGGAACTAAGATCAGGTCAAAAGAAGCCTCGCAGTTTCTCGTTAGGCATCCTGGCCTGTTCTCTCGGGATGTTCCTCTCCGAGCCAGCCTTCATGCCGTGGGAGTTCAGGTCACGGGGAGGTCCATGTAGGTACTCTGGTTGGCAGCCAGGGCTGAATGCCCAGACTGCAACAGCATCTAGGATAGCCACATGAGTGAGCCTGCTTGGATGTCAGCCTGTCAGAACTGCTAGCGATTCCCGAATGCATGAAAGACTTCCAATGGAAAACAGTGTAGTTAAGCTCAGTCAGGAAGTTGGAAAGATAGTTTTGTTTTTTTTTTTCCCAAACTGCTATGTTTCCTTATAGTTTATTTTTACAGTAATAAATAACCAGAATAGTCTTTTCACTGCATGCCCCACTGGTTCCCCTGTGTCCTAAAAACCTAAAAATCCCCATCTCCTGCACCTTAATCTAATCACTTCCCACTTTCTCTAAATGTCATTTCTCTTTTCTAAGGGTTCTGACCTGGGAATTCTATGCTCAGACACCCACCCTTTTATCCTGTATTATTGATCGACTCAGGCATCCCTGGTGGCTCAGTGGTAAAGAATCTGCCTGCATTGCAGGAGACCCAGGTTTGATCCCTAGGTTGGGAAGATCCCCTGGAGAAGGAAATGGCAACCCACTCCAGTATTCTTGTCTGGAGAATTCCATGAACAGAAGAGCCTGGTGGGCTACAGTGCAGGGGGTCGCAAAAGAGGTGGACATGACTTAGTCTCTAAACAACACAACCATAACATTGACTGGACCCTCTGGGTCCACGTTAGGTTTCTCTCCCTTCTGGTGTTTCAACCACCTCCCTCGAATAGCACCATCTCCTCCTCAGGATTGGAAATGTCTCGTCCACAGCATCACCAGGACACAGAGGATGCTACAATTCTGGTGTCTCAATCTGGCCCCAACCAGTCGAAGGGGCTCAGATTGGGAGCCTCCCAAATTTTCCTGTGGCTACACTGGGTCGTGCTATCTCAAAACCCACAGACTTTTACTCCAAACACATCTGTCATTTTGGGTCAGGAAGTTGGAAATGTAAGCACCTGTGGCCACACTGAAGCTCCAGCATGACACACAGTCCAGTGCAGATGGACTTGACCAGAGACTGCTGGAAGTTTCGTGGGCTGAGACCCTAGCTGTGCTCCACTTCACGTCCTCATAGCATTCTATTAACTGAATGCTTCCACTTGCTTTTTATTTCCCTGAGTAGGAATATGATAATTTTAAACCCAAAGACAGTAAATACTATGTGTTTCCTTAGCCTGCAGAATGTAGGGTTTTTCTTTTTAAAATCAAATTCAGGAATTAGGGACCTAGGTGTAAATTAGGCTTCAGACAATCACTTTTGATATTCACCTATTGTCCACCTCTGAGGCCACCATACTACTTTTGAAGCCCAGTCTCCAAAGTGGGTGCTTGTCCCTCATTGCTTATGGATGTGAAGACAAACATTCTTGGCAATGCTTTGGGTCTTTTGCAAAGTAGCCACGTTGTCTTCACTAGAAGTCCGGCAAGTTGCACCAGAAACAGGCCCTGGGACATTGCTTTTCACAGTTATAGCCTATAACATTGTGGGCCAAACGATCATGACCTCTAAGGCCCTTTTCTTGATTGGAAATCATATGCATGTGTGTTCACTTTTCCAAAATGTGAATTATTTCCTTATGAGAACAATTTACCGTCTTTCCTGAGGGCAGTGCCCTAGCACATCTGCGCAGCAGGCCACCCCTGCTTCCCCCTGCCCCTCCCCCTTCCTTAACCTTCCGTCCCTTCTCCCTAGCTCCTCAATTCTTCATCCCCTTCCCACCTGGTCTCAGAGGACCCCACTGTAGCACCACTTGTCTCGGCCCTGCCGGCAACCTCCGCGAAGCTGTCGGTACCACTCCCAGCCCACGTGGGCCCCAGTGGGCTGCCCACATCTGTCCTCCAGCTCCCTGTTCTACTGGACTTTCTAAGTCATCAGAAAGATGACTTGTCGTGGGTGGCTTTCTGAGCCGCCCCTTCCATGCCCCTCTCTGCATCTTCTTCGGCCACTTGGGACTCCGCCCCCTTGGCACCCACCCCCAACCCCGTCCCATTACTGCGTTCCCCCCGCCAGGGATCCGGCGGTCATGTGTCCCGGAATCGGCCAAGCCAGGTGAAGGGGAAGATCCTGGTGTTACTCAGTCTCCTTTTCATGGGGTCCTGAGGCCCACAGTCCACCTGGAACACCTCCTGACTTCATTCTGGAGGTGGCAATAGACAAACATCCCCTTGGGATTTTGTAGTTAAGAGGCCCCATGTGGCTTCCTTCCTGGAAGAGGTGAGCCAGTGGTCCCAGCTGGTGGTGGTCACAGCAAGCGTGGAGACTCGGGGCTCTACTGTGGCTGATGCACTGGATAATAGCAGAAGCACTCTGGAAATACTGCAGATGGCACTGCACTTGGGAATCTGGCCACTACCTCCAGGACACTCTCTGTGATCCACAGTGACTTCTCCAGCACTGTGATCCTGCATGACTCCCCAGGGCGTACAGAAGCCAGCCAAGGTCATCCCCATCAAATCCTGGCTCAGTGACCCCAGCAATCTCACTCTTCTCGACCTGATTCTGATGCCAGATGCCCTCGGGTTCACCACTGTTTGTTCTGTGCTGAGCGGAAAACTTCACCAACATAGGCTCTGGTGGCAGCTGCTTCCCCTCCCCCTGAGTTGGGGTGGGGAAGGGAGGTTGAGCCCTCGGGAGGCTGTTTGTTTGATACCCTGTCCAATGGTGATGACGGCCTGCGCAGGGTCTGCCCTCCCACCCTCTCTGCCCTCAGAGCCCTGCACTCTGTATGGAGTCTGGATGGACACAAGGGCCAGATTTTGAAGCAGCCACCCTTTAACTTCATGTTTGCACTCCCTGAAAACTCCAGACTGGGACCTAACAGTCTAGGAGAGCCACAACAGTGCTCTGACCGGTCGAGAAACATGACTGGCCAGAGTATGAGACACATTCAGTAATCTAGGAGGCTCAAAAGAGAATCCAAGCTAGCTTTGTTTTGATTTGATTTTTTAATAACTCTTGTACAAAACCACTTACCCTTGTCCTTTAGATTGTCAAATTTTGCTCTATTCAAGGGATGTCAGACACAGTCAATGGGCAGCTAACATAAGATCTGCATATTGATAACTATAAGAACCAGAAGGCCATACAGCCATTCTCCTAATAGACCACTGGCACATTCAGTTAGGGGCTTCCCTGGTGGCCTAGAGGTAAAGAACCTACCTGCAATGCAGAAGACGTGGGTTTGATCCCTGGGTTGGGAAGATCCCCTTGGAAAAGGAAATGGCAACCCACTCTGGTATTCTTGCCTGGGGAATTCCATGGACAGAGGAGCCTTGTGGACTATAGTCCATGGGGTCACAAAAGAGTCAGACGTGACTTAGCAACTAAACAACAACAAAAAATAATCAGTTGTGTCTTAAGAGCCCAATTATGTTTTTTACTCTAAAAATGTAATGTATTAAAAACAGAAAGAAGCCACCTGTATTCTGAAATAAAGTTTTATTTTAAAAGGTAAAACTGTATACATCCTTTTAAAACATAAAAGTTCAAAATTCATTAGGCAAGTTGATCATACAAACATATTTACAACAGTAGTGAAAGAAGTGGTAAGATTTCACCAGTGTAAAAGGTCACAGAATTCAGACCACAACTTGGATCTTCAATGATTCAAGCCTTTCATTCCCACACAATAAAGTCTGGTCAGTTTTAAGAGAAAATCCTTCCTCTGGATATTGTTCTTAATCCAGCCTTTGAGATTTAGACAGTAGGATAACTGGCCATGGTGGCGATTCCACAGTGGTTGTTCCGGTCTTTGGCCATCTTTATGTAGCCATTCATGCCCCAATGTTCACCCCAGCTGAAAGAAGAGAAGGTTTTCATTTTATATGAAGAATCAAACACATTTATATTTATTAATATTTAAACAGTGCACCAGAGGTCAAGACAGATTCAGAAAGAAGCAAGAAATGCAGTTGTTCTTATTCATGGTTGAGTTCTAAATGTATACATAACTTCTATCCCAAACCTTTCACAAAACTATAAAATTAGAGACATAAAAAAGAAACTCTTGGGGCCAGATGTGTTTTAGAATTTAAAAAATGTTTGGATTTAGAAATGAGATGATACCCAAACTACATCAATACCTTAGGCAACTTCAGACAGTATCTTAATGTTATAATCAAACATTAATATGCCTGTGATCATCCTAAGTGGCATAAGACTTCAGAAGTGTACTTAAGGATTTGAGGACCTGAATTCAAATGCTGATTCCAAAAAGGACTCCCCCTTTCAACCTCAAATATAAGTATTTGGGGCATTTTATACCTGTTTTTGACAAGCCAATATTTATTGTCATCTGAGTCTGCTCCTTCAAAGCCATAGCCAACTACCAGAACAGCATGATCCACGGATTCACTGCTACAATTTGGCTCATAATAAATGCCTGGGAAAATAAAATACAATGTTGGGGTGAAGACCTCCAAGTGACCTAGTCTATTAATCAGGGTAAGGAGACATCTCAAAATTAAGCTAAATGATATAAATCTAGATAAGATTTAAAAACAAGATTTTTTTTTTCATTCTAGGCTAGGGATCCAGGCCCTCATCTAACACTAGCAGATATACAAACGGCATACTCTCTTTTGTAAACAACATGTCAAGAGACATAAAAGAACACTCCTTAAAATCTTATCATTTTACTTTCAAGACATTCAGTCTAGGGAAATAGCACACAACACAAAATTACTTCAGCCAAGAAGTTCTTTCTGGTTTTAATTACAGTAGCAAAATTCTTTGGAAAATTTCAAAGGTCTAACAGTTGAAACTCTGGGTGGCTACAGTCATAAATAGGACTTTCAAGGTGGTGCTAGTGGTAAAGAATCTGCCTGCCAATGCAGGAGATTCACGAGACGTGGGTTCGATCTCTGGTTTGGGAAGATCCCCTTGAGTAGGAAATGGCAACCCACTTCAGCATTCTTGCCTGGAAAATTCTACAGGCAGAGGAGCCTGGTGGACTACAGTCCATGGGGCTGCAAAGAGTTATGGACACAACTGAGCACACACAACTGGAAAAAAGTAAATTAAGCTATATGAATCAAATTAAGTAGCCATTCAAATATATTTATGAAGTGCTTAAAATCATGGGGACATGGTTCAAGTAATGTCAAATGGACACATCAGGTACAAATACTAACATTAACAACTATATTAAATCTATAGACCTTCAAATTTTACATTGAATTCTACATACCAAAGAGTCAGTTTTGCTGTATGTCATGGTGATTTTCCAATTTTTCTGCCTAAATTTCAAGATAGACAAATACTTACCTGACTTGTAGAACTGGAAAGATGGATTGTGTGCATCTACAGCAACAGAGATGGGACCCAAAGTTGCCACTGCCTTCATAAGAGCCTTCTCCTGCTTAGGGAGGTCCACGAAACCAGTTTCATTAGCAGCAGAATTGTTGGGATTGTAAAGGCAGGTGCCAACCTTTTAAAGGTAATGGGGAAGAGGCTTGATTAATACCATCCTCCTCCTGGGGTATATGAGTTCAAGACATTCTGCAGCTTAATGATTTCCAAGTCAAGTTTGTTACAAAGCATCCCAGGAGATGGAATGCCATTGGCTGTTTTGAAATGGAAAAAATTAGCTTGTGTCTATGCAATCAAACACTCTCAATCTACCTGCCCATAAGAAACCTTTACTCAGGAGAAATTTGTACTTATAAAGAATGATATGTATATTTCCCTGGTGCCTCAGCAGTAAATAATCCACCTTTACTCCTACAAGGTAGGAGACAGGGGTTTGATCCCTACAAGGCACGAGACATGGAGGCAGGGGTTTGATCCCTGGGTTGGGAAGATCCCCTGGAGGGGGAAATGGCAACCTACTCCGGTAATCTTGCCCAGTAAATCCCACAGACAGAGGAGCCTGGCAGGCTATAGTCTCAGTTCAGTTCAGTTCAGTTCAGTCGCTCAGTTGTGTCCGACTCTTTGCAACCCCATGAATTGCAGCACACCAGGCCTCCCTGTCCATCACCATCTCACGGAGTTCACCCAAACTCATGTCCATCGAGTCGGTGACACCATCCAGCCATCTCATCCTCTGTTGTCCCCTTCTCCTCCTGCCCCCAATCCCTCCCAGCATCAGAGTCTTTTCCAATGAGTCAACTCTTCGCATGAGGTGGCCAAAGTATTTGGCCAAAGGAGTTTCAGCTTCAGCATCAGTCCTTCCAAAGAATACCCAGGACTGATCTCCTTTAGAATGGACTGGTTGGATCTCCTTGCAGTCCAAGGGACTCTCAAGAGTCTTCTCCAACACCACAGTTCAAAAGCATCAATTCTTTGGCGCTCAGCTTTCTTCACAGTCCAACTCTCACATCCATACATGACCACTGGAAAAACCATAGGCTTGACTAGACGGACCTTTGTTGACAAAGTAATGTCTCTGCTTTTGAATATGCTATCTAGGTTGGTCATAACTTTTCTTCCAAGGAGTAAGTGTCTTTTAATTTCATGGCTGCAGTCACCATCTGCAGTGATTTTGGAGCCCAAAAAGGTTGCAAAAGAGTCAGATACGACTGAGTGACTAAACAACAACAACAAATGTATATTTCCACATTCAATAGAAACATTAACAGCGTTATGGTAACTGGGCTCCCAAGTAGCACTAGTGGTAAAGAACCAGCTGCCAATACAGGTGACATGAAAGATGCAGGTTCGATCCCTGGGTCAAGAAGATCCTCTGGAGGACATGGCAACCCGCTTCAGTAATCTTGCCTGGAGAATTCCATGGAGAGAGGAGCCTGGTGGGCTATAGTCCAAAAGGTCACACAGAGTTGGATATGATTGAAGCGACAGCATGAACACATGGTAAGTAGCTAAACAGAGAACTGTGCAAGGCTAACTATTTTAATGACAGTTCTGACAGTCTGCAGATAAAGATTCTACAGTCTAAAATGTGGATTCTAAACATGATATCTATTTTCCCCTAAAGTGTTCAACTTTGATTACAAGGAGCTCCTCTTACCAATCCAGTGTATGGATAAGATTCCTCTGAGTCCAGGCCTCCAACGTCCAAAACATACTGGAAGGCATTATCTATGAAGCCACCGTGACAACCCCGATTGCCTTCAGGCTGAGAGCAGTCCACCAGGTTCTGCTCACTCAGTGAAACAAGTTTGCCAGTTTTTTGGAACATCTGTCCTTCAAGAGCACCTGTGGCACTAAAAGCCCAACAAGAACCACATTTACCCTGAAAACAAAATTTAAAAGCATAAGTTACAAAACAAATAGCAAGACTTGGACAGTAGCCCATATATATGGAAATGCTTTTAAAACCTAGTGAATGGCATGTTGTTGCACAGTGTGTCCGGAGAAGGCAATGGCACCCCACTCCAGTACTCTTGCCTGGAAAATCACATGGATGGAGGAGACTGGTAGGCTCCAGTCCATGGGGTTGCTAAGAGTTGGACACGACTGAGCAACTTCACTTTCACTTTTCACTTTCATGCATTGGAGAAGGAAATGGCAACCCACTCCAGTGTTCTTGCCTAGAGAATCCCAGGGACAGAGGAGCCTGGTGGGCTGCTGTCTATGGGGTCGCACAGAGTCGGACACGACTGAAGCGACTTAGCAGCAGCAGCAGCAGCAGCACAGTGTATCATAGCAAGGATGGCAACTCCTATTTGGCTTTACTCTTGGAGAGAGATTTGCTGTGTACCATCATACCTGATTCTTCACAGGAGTTACATAGCCTTTCTCTCTCCAATCCATGGATGGAGGAATCGAAGCAAAGATAGTTTCATGGAACTCTTTCCCCTTCTTGTTCTTCTGCCTTTGAAAGCCATTCATCGTGTGCCTGAATTCTTCATTGGTCTTCAAGGAAAAGGAAATAGAATGTTGAAAAGCAAGAGGTTATTTTGCTAAAGTGTTAAGCAGAGAAGGCACAAAAAATTCATGCCACACTCACCATGTCACCAAAGGCATTCATTGCCATGCTGAAGCTATGTTTCCCTTGGCTGTATTCCTGATTATGCAGCTCAATCATTTTCATATTCTTCTTCCACACCGCTTTTCTCCATCCTTCTTCATTCTAGAAGCAAACAGGTAGCCTATATTCTTTTATTCTATTTAAAACCAACTCACCAAGGGCTTCACCAGGTGGTGCTAAGTGGTAAAGAACTCCCGTGCCAAGGCAGGAGATGCAAGAAACACAGATTCAATCCCTGCGTTGGGATGATCTCCTGAAGGAGGGTATGGCAACCCACTCTAATATTCTTGCCTGGAAAATCCCATGGACAGAGGAGCCTGGTCACAGAGTTGGACACGACTGAAGCGACAGCACATACCGTCACCAAGTGGATTTGTATATAAAGAGGAAGAGAGACCATGGCCAGAGATGGCTCTATACTCTTGGGAGCTGTTCTCCAGCGCCCACATGACAGGACAAATGCCCACAGTGTACTCAGTGACAGGTGCCATGAAGTTACTGCCCTGACAAGAGCCAGCCTCAAGAGACTACTATCTGCCATAAACTCCCAACAGCATGGACCATTCTCTGCAGGGTTTCAGATGGACAGTTTCAGATGTTACCAACCAAGTCGTATGGTTTCCTGTGTGTTGCCTTCCACAATTTCCATTGTGTATCTAAACTGTGGTCAAATTTTGGAGCAGCTGAGGCTATTCCCAAGCAAAGGGCTGTCAGGAGGAGTGAAGGATTCATGTTCAAAAACCTAGGAAGGGAGAAGAAATGAGTATCTGATTAAACCAATCTTTCTAAAAGGCCATCTTTTTTTTTGAGCCACTATGGTGGAGTAAAAACATTTATATTCCCAAGTATTTATAAAAGGACAGTAGGGGAAGTCTATGGATGTGGGTGGAGAAAAAGAGCTCTGAGACCCCAGTTTCCGCGCGGGACAGGGTGAGGCTCTTCTGGGACTCAAACAGCGGCCCGGACGAGCCACCCTCCCGCGCTGCAGGCGGGCCCAGCCCAGGGGCGGGCCCAGCGAACTCCCTCCGCTGACAGAGTATGTAGACGCGGTGCCGACAAACGCTCTGCAGTCCAGCTAGCGGGGGTCATACTGCCTTGTCACACCGGCGCCTCCTGGAACCCCTCCCCAAGCCCTCAACCCCCAAGGCTGCGGTCGCGCTGCTAGCCGGAGTGACCCCGCCGCACCATGTCTCATCCCGTGGCGCTCACCTGTGGCGAGGGCTGCCTGCCGCACAGGCGCAACCGGCGGCTCCGGATCCCGGGGCGTCTAAAGTTGGGTTGTGGGCACCAAGACCTCCCATTTAAGGCTCCGGGACTGCGCTCGGCAAGCCCCGCCCCCCGTTAGCACGCCCCGCGATTGGCTGAGCCTCATATAGGCGGGGCCCGTGTGCTGGGACTCCCGGCGCGTGACAGGGCTGGTCCCAAATTGTCCAGGTGCCAGCCTCAGTGGACCCCACGGCAGCGAGCTGGGGGGCCATTGGGCAGAACTAAGGAGGGCGGCCGGCGCCTCCCTGGGGACCCAGATCAACTAATTACATCGAATTCGTGCTCTTGGTCGGTGGTTCACTAAAAGAGGCTTGCAGGGGGTCCCAAGTGGATTTTTAGCGTAACCCTGTGCCTCCTTCCTTAGGGTTTTGTTTTGTTTTGTTTAATTTTAAGTCCTAATCCTAGAGTTCTTGGTGAAAGTCTTCGGGAGGACTGAGAACTGTCTCGTACAGGGGCTCCCGCTTATTCCGCAGCGAAGGTGGGGCAGGCTGGAGGAATGCAAAGCTCGCAAGCCGACCTCCAGGGTTGAGGGTGGTACAAGCTGGGTTTGAGGAGCAGAATCGCAGTTCCTCAGAGGATGTGGCGCCCTGGTCACTGCCCAAATCCCAGGAAGGCAAAGGGCTGGGAGGGTCTCCAGAGAAGAGTATTTTGTATTTTGTAATACCCTTCTCCTGTCTTCCCCAGTTAGGGGTTCTTCTTGTCTCTCAAGTTTTCCTCAAAACCAACAGAAACGAGTTGTTTACAGAAAATTTTAGTTTAATTAAGAAAAAAGGAAAAATGGAGGGTAGGCAATGGCACCCCACTCCAGTACTCTTGCCTGGAATATCCCATGGACGGAGGAGCCTGGTAGGCTGTAGTCCATGGGGTCGCTAAGAGTCGGACACGACTGAGCGACTTCACTTTCACTTTTCACTTTCCTGCATTGGAGAAGGAAATGGCAAGCCACTCCAGTGTTCTTGCCTGGAGAATCCCAGGGACGGTGGAGCCTGATGGGTGCCGTCTATGGGGTCGCACAGAGTCGGACACGACTGAAGTGACTTAGCAGCAGCAGCAGTAACTGCTTTTACTTTCCCGCTCTTCTTCCTTAGTATCTAGGTCCTTTTCTCGAGATTTAAGGAAAGATGAAAAACTGGAAATAGAACTGCCATATGACCCAGCAATCCCACTGCTAGGCATACACACGGAGGAAACCAGAATTGAAAGAGACATGTGTACCCCAATGTTCATCGCAGCACTGTTTATAATAGCCAGGACATGAAAGCAACCTAGATGTCCATCAGCAGATGAATGGATAAGAAAGCTGTGGTACATATACACAATGGAGTATTACTCAGCCATTTAAAAAGATACATTTGAATCAGTTCTAATGAGGTGGATGAAACTGGAGCCTATTATACAGAGTGAAGTAAGCCAGAAAGAAAAACACCAATACAGTATACTAACACATATATATGGAATCTAGAAAGATGGTAAAGATAACCCTGTATGTGAGACAGCAAAAGAGACACAGATGTATAGGACAGCCTTTTGGACTCTGTGGGAGAGGGCGAGGGCGGGATGATATGGGAGAATGGCATTGAAACATACATAGTATCATATGTGAAACCAATCGCCAGTCCAGGTTCGATGCATGATACAGGGTGCTTGGGGCTGGTGCACTGGGATGACCCAGAGGGATGGTATGGGGAGGGAGGTGGCAGGGGGTTCAGGATGGGGAACAGGTTTACACCCGTGGCAGATTCATGTTGATATATGGCAAAACCAATACAATATTATAAAGTAATTAGCCTCCAATTAAAATAAATAAATTTATATTAAAAAATAAATAAACAGATCTTGAGAACAACAACAACAACAAAAGATTTAAGGAAAGAAATTTAAGATTTAAGAAAAGGTCCTTTTCTGGAGATTAAGAATTGTGACTTTTACTTCAGTGATTTCTACTTTAATTTATATTGAATGTCAGGATTTAAAGGACAGCAAAATGTTTTAAATGGAGGAAAATAGGTTTATAGGTTAAATATTAATTTACATAACTAAGAACTTAGGGAACACAAGTCAAACTTTGTACATGTTTGTCCTTTACTACATAAAAACATATTCATTATAGAAAATCCCTTTTAGAAAAAAATGATCATTACCTCATGTCTGGTCCCACATTACTTTTTTTCTGCGCATGTTTTGAATCATTTAAATTAAAATGTAATCATGATTCACTGGACTTCTGAACTAATTTGTACTTAAGATTAAGTTTATAAGCATTTTAGAAGCACAATCAGACATGTAATTTTACTATGTTAATATCTACATAACATAAAAATGTTTATTTAAGTGTACAGTTCTGTGGCATTAAGTACATTCACATTGCTGTGCAACCATAACCATCACCCATCTTTGGAATATTTTCATGTTCTGAAACAGAAACTCTGTACCATGAAACAATAACACTGCATTTCTCCCTGCCCACTGCCCGCCCCGCACCACAGAAGCCTTTGGCAACCACTATGGAATCATGTAATATTTGTCATCTTAGGCTTATTTTACTTAACATAATGTCTTAAAGGTTTATTCATGTTGTTCAGTTCAGTTCAGTCGCTCAGTCGTGTCCGACTCTTTGCAACCAGCATGCCAGGCATGAATCGCAGCATGCCAGGCCTCCCTGACCATCACCAACTCCCAGAACCTACCCAAACTCATGTCCATTGGGTCGGTGATGCCGTCCAGCCATCTCATCCTCCGTCGTCCCCTTCTCCTCCTGCCCCCAATCCCTCCCAGTATCAAGGTCTTTCCTAATGAGTCAGCTCTTCACATGAGGTGGCCAAAGTACTGGAGTTTCAGCTTCAGCATCAGTCCTTCCAATGAACACCCAGGACTGATCTCCTTTAGGATGGACTGGTTGTATCTCCTTGCAGTCCAAGGGACTCTCAAGTGTCTTTTCCAATACCACAGTTCAAAAGCATCAATTCTTCGGTGCTCAGCTTTCTTCACAGTCCAACTTTCACATCCATACATGACCACTGGAAAAACCATAGCCTTGACTAGATGGACCTTTGTTGGCAAAGTAATGTCTCTGCTTTTTAATATGCTATCTAGGTTGGTCATAACTTTCCTTCCAAGGAATAAGCGTCTTTTAATTTCATGGCTGCAGTCACCATCTGCAGTGATTTTGGAACCCAAAAAATAAAGTCTGCCACTGTTTCCACTGTTTCCCCATCTATTTCCCATGAAGTGATCGGACCAGATGCCATGATCTTCCTTTTCTGAATGTTGAGCTTTAAGCCAATTTTTTCGCTCTCCTCTTTCACTTTTATCAAGAAGCTTTTGAGTTCCTCTTCATTTTCTGCCATAAGGGTGGTGTCATCTGCTTATCTGAGGTTCTTGATATTTCTCCCCGCAATCTTGATTCCAGCTTGTGCTTCCTCCAGCCCAGCATTTCTCATGAGGTACTAAATTCATGTTGCAGGGTGTGTCAGAGTTTATCTTTTTTCTGAAGGTGACTAAAATACCCCTGGACAAATGTTTTGTTTCTCCAGACATCCCCAGATGACTATATGGGTTATTTCCAGATTTGATTATGTTGAATGACACTACTGTCAGTGTTGTTGTACAAATGTTCATGTTTCTGTTTTCAGTTTTTTAGGAGATCTACCCAGAAGTGGACTTGCTGGATATGGTATTCTATGTTCAATTTTTTTCTCTGTTTTCACTGTGTCTGCATCATTTTACCAGCATCGCACAGGTTCCAATCTGATTGTGATTTGCAAATATTTTCTTAAATTCTGTGAGTTGCCTTTTCATAAAATCAGTACTGTCCTTTGGTGCACCAGTTTTAAATTTTGATGAAATCCAGTTTACCTATTTTTTCTTTGGTTGCCTATTCTTTTGGTATCATATCAAAAAAATTACTACTAAGCCCAGTATCATGAGGCTCTTTGCTTGTGTTTTCATCTAAAGTTTTGTAGTTTTAGTTCTTATGTTTGGGTCTTTAACCATTTGTGTTAACTTTTGCATATGGTATAGTTAAGTGTCCAATATCATTCTTTTGCATGTGGATATCTGACTTTCTTAGCATTATTTGTTGAAGACTATCCTTTCCCTATTGAATGGTCCTGGAAACCCCATACAATTTAGAAAAATCAATTCTTTTAAAGTTTTAAGATCTTTGAGGAAATAGAAGCTTTCTTCTCTCAGACACAGCTAGAGGCCAAAGGTCTTAGGTGGTTATCAAGTATTGGAAATGACTGGAGGTTAAATTTTTTAAAAAATATACCATGGAGTTCAACAGTCATTCGTTTAAGAAATCTGAATACATCGTCTAATATATGGGTTTTACATTTGCCCTTGGGGCACAGAGTGGAAAAACCCTACCACTGCATAACCGTCTATACCTGGGGCTGCCTTCCAAGGAGTGGCCGCTCCTTTGTTTCTTGGAATGTGATATAAATGCCCTGGAGAAAGCTGGACTTTTTAAAATTCCAAATGTGCCCCAACTCTAAAATTAGGCTAAGAAATATCCAAATGCCAGAGAAATATGGGAGAAGGCCATTTAAGCAAGAAACTGTAACATCTATTTATACAAAATCTGTTAAGTAATGTATTACCAAAAGGCATTAACCATTTTGTTCTTATTCCTACTCTTCTATGCCATTTCTTTGCCAAATAACTTCAGTTCAGTTCAGTCATTCAGTCGTGTCCAATTCTTTGTGACTCCATGAGCTGCAGCACGCCAGGCCTCCCTGTCCATCACCAACTCCTGGAGTCTACCCAAACTCATGTCCAATCGAGTCGGTGATGCCATCCAACCATCTCATCCTCTGTCTCCCCTTCTCCCACCTTCAATCTTTCCCAGCATCAGGGTCTTTTCAAATGAGTCAGCTCTTCGCATCAGGTGGCCAAAGTACTGGAGTTTCAGCTCAACATCAGACCTTCCACTGAACACTCAGGACTGATCTCCTTTAGGATGGACTGGTTGGATCTCCTTGCAGTCCAAGGGACTCTCAAGAGTCTTCTCCAACACCACAGTTCAAAAGCACCAATTCTTCTGCACTCAGCCCTCTTTATAGTCCAACTCTCACATCCATACATAACTACATGACCCTTTGACTAGATGGACTTAGATAAGTGCTAATTATTAAAATTGGAGAAGGAACTGGCAGTCCACTCCAGTATTCTTGCCTGGAGAATCCCAAGGACAGAGAAGCCTGGTGGGCTACCATCTATGGGGTAGCACAGAGTCGGACACGACTGAAGTGACTTAGCAGCAATTATTAAAATAGTCATATTTTAGCTAAGTGATCAATCCTTTGCTTTGCCTTTGATAAAATGCAATTGGTAGATTCTTACTTAAAATGCAGTATCTCTGAGAACATATTTTTGAGTGCATCTGTCTAGATTTCTTTTGCTTACTGGGGAAACAGGATATGATTCTTTACCCTATCTCTGAAAGTTTTAAATCCTAGGGGGATGAACAAATCTTGTATGGTAGTATTCAAAACCCTGAGGCCACTTCACAGCTATCCCCAATATAACAACCAACTCCAAGTTGATTAAATTTAATGAGCTGAGAATTACTCTTAAGAAACATTATTTAGGCAACTGTCCATTTGTAAAGTGGTTTATTATCACTTGGGCTTCCCTGGTGGCTCAGTGGTAAAGAATTCACCTGCCGATACAGGAGACGCAGTGTCAGTGCCTGAGCTGGAAAGATCCCCTGGAGAAGGAAATGGCAACCCACTCCAGTATTGTTGCCTGGGAAATCCCATGGACAGAAGAGCCTGGCGAGCTACAGTCCATGGGGTTGCAAAAGAGTCGGACGTGACTTAGCGACTAAACAACAATTATTATCACTTATAATTTTATGGACGAGAACCTGTTTATAATCACAGACTGTAGATATTCATATGAAGCCATTTATGAAACAAGTTACTTTTCTGAGCTACTCTAATATTGCTTTTCCTGTAGGATTAAACAGTGAGCCAATTCATTAAATCAATCAACAAGAATTAGTTAAGCTCTGACCTTGTGCTCACTGTCCTTTGCTTGGTGTAGCTTGAGCATAAAACTATAACAGTTTTCTCAGGTTTAGCCTGTTCAAGGCAAAACACCCTCCTGGAAGCTGATGGGGGTGGGAAGAGATCCAACCCATTTCAGGCAGCATGCCTTCTGTGTGGCTCACCTGTCTTTTCCTCCTTTCACATGACACCAGGTAAATTCCAGAGCCTGGCCCTGGGGAGCTGTGGTTCCTTATCTCACGTTTCCTCAGTGCTCATGCTTCATTTTCCTCATGCCCTCTGGCAACCAGAGTCCAGTTTGCTGAGTGACTGATGGGGGCAAAGTCTCCAAAGCTTAGCTGCCTTTTCTAAGCTCTGCCGTCCTGAAGCACATTTATTTCTTCACTTTAGAGAGGAATCTGGCACCACCCTTGATTTTGTATACCAACTGCAAACTTCCTGATGTTCAAGCTGGTTTTAGAAAAGGCAGAGGAACCAGAGATCAAATTGTCAACATCCACTGGATCATCAAAAAAGCAAGAGAGTTCCAGAAAAGCATCTATTTCTGCTTTATTGATTATGCCAAAGCCTTTGACTGTGTGGGTCACAATAAACTGTGGAAAATTCTGAAAGAGATCGGAATACCAGACCACCTGACTGGCCTCTTGAGAAACCTGTATGCAGGTCAGGAAGCAACAGTTAGAACTGGACATGGAACAACAGACTGGTTCCAAATAGGAAAAGGAGTACGTCAAGGCTGTATATTGTCACCCTGCTTGTTTAACTTATATGCAGAGTACATCATGAGAAACGCTGGGCTGGGAGAAGCACAAGCTGGAATCAAGATTGCC
>NW_011494629.1:6346423-6358977 GCF_000754665.1 Bison bison bison
CCCATCACTTCATGGGAAATAGATGGGGAAACAGTGGAAACAGTGTCAGACTTTAATTTTTTGGGCTCCAAAATCACTGCAGATGGTGATTGCTGCTGCTGCTGCTGCTGCTAAGTTGCTTCAGTCTTGTCCGACTCTGTGCGACCCCAAGACGGCAGCCCACCAAGCTCCCCTGTCCCTGGGATTCTCCAGGCAAGAATACTGGAGTGGGTTGCCATGCCCTCCTGCAAGGGATCTTCCCAACCCAGGGCTTGAACCTGTGTCTCTTACATCTAGCCTGCATTGGCAGGGGGGTTCTTTATCACCAGCACCACCTGGGAAGCGCAGAACATTCATAGTTCTCCATAAAGAAGCCATGTACTTGTTAGTCCCAGTTCAAGTATGGCATGCCTTGGCTTCCCTGTCCATCACCAACTTCTGAAGCTTGCTCAAACTCATGTCCATCTAGTTGGTGATACCAGCCAACCATCTCACCCTCTGTCATCCCCTTCTCCTCCTGCGTTCAATCTTTCCCACCATCAGGGTCTTTTCCAATGAGTCAGTTCTTCACATCAGGTGGCCAAAGTATTGGAGCTTCAGCTTCAGCATCAGTCCTTCTCAGTTAGTTCCAATTCCCTCCAACCCCAGTTCCCATCATCTGCACACGGACTCTATGGATTTTTCTGTTCCAGACACGTCACAGAAATGGAATCATGAAATATGCGACCTTTTGTACCTGGCTTCTTTCATTTAGCATAAGATCTTCAAGGTTTTTTGCATAGTATAGCACATATCAGTATTTTACTCCTCTTTGTGTCTGAGTAATAGTTCAATGTATGAACATACCATATTTTAAAAATTTATTCATCAATTGATGGCATTTGTGTTTTTTTCACTTTTTTAGCTATTGTGAGTAACACCGCTAAAAACATTTGTGTACAAGTTTTTGCATGAAGATGTATTTCTATTTCTCTTGGGTGTATACATAGGAATTGGTATGTATTACTTTCTGAGGAAATTCCAGACTATTTTTTACAGTGTCTACATCATCTTATTTTCGCACCTGCATCATATGAAGGTTCTGATTTCTCCACATTCTAAGACATCCATTTGTCCATTTTGAGATGATATCCAGGCTGGTAGGTAGACATGCTAGCTTGTGGTTTGATTTGCATTTCCCTAATGAATGATGGTGTTGAATATCTTTTCATGCACTTGTTAGCTGTGTTTATATATTTTTTTTGAGAAAGGTCTATTCAAATCATTTGCCCATTTTTAATTGGATTATTTATCCTTTTATTATTGAGTTGTAAGAGTTCTTTATATACTTTGGATATTATACATTTATGAGCTATGTGATTTGCAAATATTTTTCCCATTCTGTCATTTGGATTTTCACTCTCTTGATAGTGTTGTTTTTAAAAATGGTGGTTAAAATACACATACCATAAAATTTACCACTTTAACCATTTGAAGTATACAGTTCAGTGATAATAAGTACATTCACATTTTGTATACACATGACCACCATCTATCTCTGGAATTCTTTTCCACTTATAAAATTGGATCTTTGTCCCAATAAATAATAACTCCCCATTCCTCCCTTCCCCCAACCACCAGCAGCCATCATTGTACTTTCTGTGAAAATATTAGAAGCTACCGAATTGTCCACTTTCATATCATAAGTTTTCTGATATGTGAATTATATCTCAATTTTTAAAAAAGCAAGAGAGGAATTGATTGAAATCATTGGACATTTTATGGTGTCTCTTAATGTTGCTGTCATCTGCTGGGATTGACTTCAATTGTCTGCCCGTCTCCCAATAGGAGACGGTACCGAGGAGAGGGAAACAGTTCATGGAAAAATGGTAAAAATGAGCATGGAGGTAAGACTCATTTTAACCAAATGGCTCGTCTAGTGACTTACAAGTGTACCAGCACAGTAAAATCATCGGGCATTGGCCCTTACTGAGCACTCTGCAGATCTAGGCACTGAATCCCCCAGTCAGTGAAACTTGCTGTAAACACAATGGGGAGTTGTCACCTCGGAATGGACAGTTTGATCATTGCCCAGTAGATGAAAAGGCCGATGATTGGGACTTGCTTGAACTGTTAATTCTGTTCTATTTTTTGGTTTCCCTTTTGGATTGAAGAAGCAGTGAAAATCACTTATACTTTCTCTTCTTGTTGTATCATTTTGATTGAGGTGAAAGAAAGCACTGATAAATTACAGAACATCCCAAGGTTTCTGTTGAAAAACTTTTCATTTCTGCCATGTCTGCATTAAAACAGTCATGGAAAAAAGACAAACCAACAGAAAAGACAATTTTTATATTCCTTGACTTCATGGTTTTACCACCTAATTGCATTGGCTTTGAAACATAGATAATTCCTGTCTCATCTTTGGTAATCATAAACTTTGTACAAATAACTTATCCTCTTCAAGCTTTGGTTTCATCCACTCTAAGATGTGGACAATACTAATGACCTCATAAGACTGTATAAAAAATTAAATGAGATAACATGAATACTGATACAAGCAACCACATTAAAAATTCCTCTCTCTAAAATGGACATATCCTTGGATGACTTCATTCCAAAGGCACACTAACATTGCCGTGACCTCTGTTACTACTGAGATATGATCTGTTGATCATGTTACTGCTTTTACCATTCATCTAGAATCCTACTGTAAGGCAGTAGAGAAGGTTGGAACTTAATTCAGGGAAACAACCCTCAATATCCACAAAACCATGGGAGCTGGCATCCTTCCCATTCAGGATGATCGTCTGCCAAATTTCTTCCCTTTTTTCACATTATTGTCCTAGGAAGGTCTCCCCTCCAGGAACTCATGTGAACCTGTGAGAGAATTTGAAATCCTCTAAGAGGGTGATAGAATTCTAAAATATGGTTCCAATTTCATTTAAGGAATTTGAGTGGTAGGCGTGAGACAAGGGATCTTGAGGCATTTTGGCCTCAGGTGCCAGGCCTGCATCCAGAGTGACATGAATGACTGTCACTGCCTTTACTGCCAGCCCTTTAGGCAGATCTGTAGGCCTGGGTGTTACAGCCATCTCTTCACTCTTTACCTCCTGGGGATACTGTATGAAGAGGTTGGGATGGAAGGGTGGAGCCTTGGGATAAGTGACTATTTACTTATAAGTAAGTGTAAGTCACCATCACCTTCTGCACAGTGAATGGATTCAGGAAGTGATGCTTTGCAATTCATTCTAGTGTTTTGTTTAAAACCTCAAAATTGCACCATCTTGCCACTACCTGTCCTCTCTGATTGGAATATTGGCCCTTAATTCCTCTGTTAACACAGAGGGGCCTGCAGAAGGTAAGTCCCTTGTATGTTAAGCCCTGTGCTGAGGAATCAGTGATGAACAAACACTGATACTTGCCTGTGCTGGGCTCTTCCCCAAGCCCAGCCCCTGGCAATCACTCATCTGCTTTCTGTCACTGTAACTTTGCCTTTGTGTGCATGCTAAGTCACTTCAGTTGCGTCTGACTCTGCGATGTTATGGACTATAGCCCACCAGGGTCCTCTGTCCTTAAGATTGCCCAGGCAAGAAGGCTGGAGTGGGTTGCCATTTCCTCCTCCAGGGGATCTTCCCAATGCAGAGCTTGAACCCATGTCTCTTATGTCTCCTGCATTGGCAGGCAGGTTCTTTACCACTAGCGCCACCTGGATGCTTTTATTAGAAGCTTATATAGGGCTTCCCTGGTGGCTCAGTGGAAAAGAATCTACTTGTCAATGCAGGAAACATGGGTTCAACCCCTGGTCTGGAATTGAGCCCCTGTGCCACAACTATTGAGCCTGTGCTCTAGAGCTGGGGAGTTGCACCTACGGAGGCCCTCATGCCCTAGAGTCCCTGCTCTGCAACAAGAGAAGTCACTGCAGTGAGAAGCCCTCGAACTGCAACTAGAAAGTAGGCCCTACTTGCCACAACTAGAGAAAAGTCCAAATAGCAGAAAAGACCCAGCACAGCCATAAATAAATAAAATTGTATTTTTAAAAAGTGCACATAAATGGACTCATACAATATGCTTTCTCTTGTGTCTCTCTTCTTTCACGTAGCACTATGTTTTTGAGATTCATATCTTTGATTATTAGTGCATTTTATTATCATTTCATACTGCTAAGTCGCATCAGTCGTGTCCGACTCTGTGTCATCCCATAGACGGCAGCCTACCAGGCTCCTCCGTCCCTGGGATTCTCCAGGCAAGAGCACTGGAGTGGGGTGCCATTGCCTTCTCCAATGCAGGAAAGTGAAAGTGAAGTCGCTCAGTCGTGTCCGACTCGTAGCGACCCCATGGACTGCAGCCTACTAGGCTCCTCCGCCCATGGGATTTTCCAGGCAAGAGTACTGGAGTGGGGTGCCATTGCCTTCTCCTCATTTCATACTGGTTCTTTGTATTTGTTCTAAAGTAGACTGTTGACGTAGTTTTCCCATTTTCTATTGTGTTATTGCTCCTTTCATTGTAAATTTATTGAAGCACATTTTTTAAAAGTCAATGAATAACATGGAAGTTGATTTTATTTTTCTAAAGCTTCCTGAGTGCCTTTTTCCACCCAAGGGCCTCCTTGGAGCAGCGATAGCCATAGATGTCACCTTCATTCTCTCTTCTGCCACCTCTGGAGGTGCTTCTTCCCTTCCACTCCCCAGCTCACCGCAGAGGAGCACATGCTGGCCTGCTGCTCACACTGCCCGGGTGGGGCTGAGGGGCCCTGGAAGGGGACAGAAGAGGACAGAGCCCCTGCTTCCACCCCTGCTCCTTGGCGCCCATCTAGGGTGATGTCCCTGCTGCACACTTCTGTCTCCAGACCCAGCTCACTGTTCATGAACCTGTGCACCTGGTCCTGGGACCAGAGATGCTGCTTGGCCAAAGCTTGGATTTGCTCTGACCTGCAGCAAGCCTCCTTTTAGTCCTGTGTGATGGGATGAACCAAGGGGTGGAGGAGGGACTGTCTGCTTCCTCATGTTCTGCCTTGTTTCTCCCCGGAAAGACTCAGAAAACCTCCACAGGGACGGGTAGTCTCTGCAGCGACCACTTCCAAATCCTTAGCAAAAAGGGAAATCTGGGCAGGTGTATGGGACTGGGGAACAAAGGATGGTGAGAAACCTCCTGGGACAGATAGGGTCCCATCAGCCCCCTACAGCCAAGGCCGCCTGTGTGCCACCCCCATGCCTCCTTTCTCCCAGGCTGCACTGTTGTGTCATGATGCTGGAAGAGCCCGCCATCTCTTGGGCCCTGCAGGCCTGGATCTCCTGTGCTGGGACAGGTGTGTGCCTGGCTTCCCGAGAGAGCTTACTGTCCGCAGAGGTGAGAGTCTATTGGGTGCCATAAGCAGGGTCCCACCTCTGGTGCACCCCGAGTTAGTGGGCTATCCTGTACCAGCCTCAGTGCCTAACCACCAAGCACTTGGCACTTGCGAGAAAATACATCTTGTTTTCCAATCAGCCCACCAGGCACACATTAAGGGCACACACGCTGCTTATAAACTGGGGTTACCCTGTTTAAAATTCAAAGAAATCTTAGGAGTGCTTTGAGTCAGGTACAGGTGGATTTTGCTCAGTTTTCCTTTTTATTCTGTCTCTGCCTAGTTCAAGATGGCATTGAAGAGGACACATGGCAGCATGGAGTAATTCAAAATGAGAATGGTGATGATGGTGAAAATATAATCTTGGTTCAATGCACACGTGAAAGATCTTTTATTAAAAACTATTAACTGGAAAATATGTGCATAGCTGTCCTCCTATGATGATTTTTGTTCCAGAATTTCTTTATGTTGCTCTCTGAAATTCCCAGCCCTTAACCAACTGAATCTTCCCTAGTATCTTCAAATTCCCCATCTTTAGATTTGAAGGGCCTTGTAAAAGGTTTATGGAGATTTCTTTTTTTTTTTTAATTTTTCTTTTGGTTTTGGCTGTGAAGCTTGTGGGATCTTAGTTCTCTGACCTGGAGTCCTAACCACTGGACCACCAGGGAATTCCTAGGATTCTGAAGATTTTGACTCAGTAGTCAACAAAGGCCCTCCCAAACATTTTGTCTAACTCTGCAGGCCACAAAGAGACTGGAAGCCCTTCTCAGCATCTTTCTGTGGTAAGACCATCTGCTCCATCCTCTGCTGCAATACAAATGACCACCATGAAGCTCAATGGTTAGCTTCAATAAGTTTATCTTACCGTGTAGGCTTGGACTTCCAGGTACGTTTGTGCTGTATTTCATATTCAAGTGCGCAGTTCCAACAGTTTATAAGTTGTACTCTTTGTCTACCTTGTATTCTGTCAAGCACCAGGTACAGAGCCATCTCTGTGTGGGTGCTCTGCAAACATTAATTAGTGATGGTCAGGATAATGATATTGACCAATGACGCCATGAAATTGATGAATCATCTGGTGGAAGAAGCCAGGTACAGCAATTATGTAACATTGCTTCACCCAACAAGTGATGTTTCATACCTCAGAGCAACGCAGAGCATTTTGCTGTCAGTGCCTGCTCACTATTTCCAGTCAAAGCCAAAAGGGCTTCTTTGTAGAGTAAAACTTTTCAAACACATTGACTCCGAAGGGAGACTCCTAATATAAGAGATATAGCTGTTTCCTTTGGTTCAGGCTACTATCAAAACCCGGCTCCCTCATGAGTTGACAATTGAATAAACAAAAACATGAAGCAAGAAGTTTGATTCAACTAATAAAAACAAATAAACTAATTCATGTGAGTATTAACACTTCAGTGGTATTGTTCCTAATCCCCTGTCGAAAGATCTGGACCTTTTAAACAAATTGGCTGTAGTATAGACAAATATACAGAAAGGCTTTTAATTTATCTATATGAGATTGCTGATGTTTGATGATTTTTGACCTTCAAAATAGTAATTTCAAATGGTTCAACTTAATAAAAGATTTAAGAAGTCTTGATTTAAAACTCTAAGACTTTTAAAATGTTTTTTCATTCTATTTGACGTCCCTCTTTCCCCCTTTTCTCTAGCTAATACACTTGTATTTATTTTTTCATACCCATTTGATATGTTACCACTCTTAAAGGGCAGTTTATCTTTTTTCTTTCCTATAGGTCATAATACAAGCTTCCACTATAAGCACTTATTACACGTATTATTGATATTTTCTTTGTGTCTATTACTTAATTATGTTATGAAGTTATAAAGTGAATGGATTAATTTTTGTAACTGTATGAATAATCTAATATAGGTAAAAACAATTTGCAAAATAATATTCAAATTATATTTTTAAAAAGTGAACTCTTTTACTTAGAATATATCTATATAAACATCAGTCCAGTTCAGTTGCTCAGTTGTGTTGACTCTTTACGACTCCATGGACTGCAGCACGCCAGGCTTCTCTGTCCATCACCAACTCCCGAAGCTTGCTCAAAATGTCCATTGAGTCGGTGATGCCATCCAACCATCTCATCCTCTGTCTTCCCCTTCTCCTCCTGCCTTCAATCTTCCCAGCATCAGGGTCTTTTCCAATGAGTCAGTTCTTTGTATCACGTGGCCAAAGAACTGAAGCTCCAGCTTCAGCATCAGTTTTTCCAATGAATATTCAGGACTGATTTCCTTTAGGATTGACTGGTTTGATCTCCTTGCTGTCCAAGGGACACTCAAGAGTCTTCTGCAGCACCACAGTTCAAAAGCATCAATTCTCTGGCACTAAGCCTTCTTTATGGTTGAACTCTCACATTAGTGCATGACTACTGGAAAAACCATAGCTTTGACTATACGACTTTTATTGGCAAACTGTTGTCTCTGCTTTTTAATATACTGTCTAGGTTTGTCATGGCTTTTCTTCCAGGGAGCAAGTGTCTTTTAATTTCATAGCTGCACTCACCATCTGCAGCAATTTTGGAACCCAAGAAAATAAGATCTGTCACTGTTTCCATTTTTCCCCATCTATTTGCCATGAAATGATGGGACCAGTTGCTGTGATCTTAGTTTTTTGAATGCTGCATTTTACCTCAGCTTTTTCACTCCCCTCTTTTACCATCATCAAGAGGCTGTTTAGTTCCTCTTCACTTTCTGCCATTAGAGTGTTATCCTCTGCGTATCTGAGGTTGTTTATATTTCTCCCAGCAATTTTGATTCTAGCTTGTGATTCATCCATGAGTGTAATTGTTTGGTAGTTTGAACATTGTTTCACATTGCTCTTCTTTGGGATTGGAATGAAAACTGACATTTTCCAGTCTTGAGACCACTGCTGAGTTTTCCAAATTTGCTAACATATTGACTGAAGCACTTTGACAGCATCATCTTTTAGGATTTTAAATAGCTAAGCTGGAAATCCATCACCTCCACTAGCTTTGTTTATAGTAATGCTTCCTAAGGCTCACTTGACTTCACACTCCAGGATGTCTGGCTCTAGGTGAGTGACCACAGCCTCTTCGTTCTTTCTGGAGCTAATTCTCTGCTCTTTCTCAGTAGCATATTAGACACCTTCCAACCTGAGGGGCTCATTCTCCAGTGCCTTATCTTTTTGCCTTTCCATACTGTTCATGGGGTTCTCATGGTGAAAGTGAAAGTCGCTCAGTTGTGTCTGACTCTTTGTGACCCCATGGACTATACAGTCCTTGAAATTTTCCAGGCCAGAATACTGGAGTGGGTAGCCGTTCCCTTCTCCAGGGGATCTTCCCAACCTAGGGATCAAATCCAGGTGTCCTGCATTGCAGGCAGTCTTCACTAGCTGAGCCACAAGGGAAGACCCAGAATATTGGAGTGAGTAGTCTATCCCTTCTCCAGCAGATCTTCCCAACCCAGGAATCAAACTAGGGTTTCCTGCATTGCAGGCGGGTTCTTTACCAACTAAGCTATCAGTGGTTTGCCATTTCCTTCTCCAATGAACCATGTTTTGTCAGAACTCTCCATCATGACTCATCTACCTTGGGTGGCCTTACACGTCATGGCTCATAGCTTCATTGCACCCCTTTGCCACTACAAAGCTGTGATCCATGAAGGGGAAAAGAACTAAACTGTGACTTCCAATTGCCTTAGATTTTAATGTTTTGCTGATTTGAAAAGTACATCCATTCATAAATTGCTGTCATTCTGGTCATTTTAAAAATGAGAAAATGAAGTTGAAATATTCACTTTTTTCTGTTTTTGTTTTTTTCCTTTCCCCTTCAACTAATAATCTGTGATAATTCAACCAGGGCAGGTGAACTTTTTTTCTATACTATATATGACAAAAGAACTTCACAAATAAATTAATAGTCAAACAGTTGCAAGAAATATCTTTGAATTCTTGAGAAGAAATAACACTTATGTTAGCATTATTATTATCTGCATTCAAATGACTAGAAAATTACAAGTATATCATCTAGTAATTAATCCCCCTATTTGATTTCTCTTTATCAGCAATGAGAACAGCAAGAACAAGTTACTTAAAACTGTCAATGGAAAAAAATGCAGTGTAAGAGCAGTGAGTTTCAGTTTTATTCAGGGACCTTTCTGAAAATTAGTGGTAAAGAATCCTCTTGCCAATGCAGGAGATGCCAAGATTCCCAATCCCTGGGTTGGGAAGATCCCCTGGAGGAGGGCATGGCAACCTGCTCCAGAATCTTGCCTGGAAAATTCCATGGATAGGGGAGCCTGGCAAACTACAGTCCATGGGGTTACAGAGAGTCAGATACGACTGAGCACGCATACACAAATCCACTGAAAACTATAGCCCAGAAGACAGTCTATTAGATAATTTTTTTGGCTGGGAAAGTCAGGCTGACAAGCATCCATCTTGATAAAATGTTACTGTTTTTACCAAAATAGATACCTCAAGTTAATGATTTTCGTGCTTGTTCCGTGTATGGAAAGAATCTGAGATCTATGAAATTCTTCCCTAGATATGCGTCTTAACTATTTAGGGGCCAGATATGCAATACGCAGACTGCTTCATCCTTTCTTTCCATCCTGATTTTCCCTCCGAGTGCACTCTCACTGGATAACTGCAGCGATTTAAGACTTCACCCTTGGGGACTTCTCTTGTCTCTCAGTGATAAAAAGTCCCCCTGCTAATGCAGGAGACACAGGTTTGATCCCTGACCTGGGAAGATCCCACATGCTCTGGAGCAACTAAGCCCCTTAGAGCCTGGGAGCTGCAACTTCTGAAGCCTGCTCACCTTAGAGCCTGTGCTCTGTGCAAGAGAAGCCACTGCAATGAGGAGCCCTCGCACCACAACTAGAGTAGCCCTTGCTTGCTGCAACTAGAGAAAAGCCCTCACAGCAGCAAAAACCCAGCACGGCCAAAAACAAATAAATAAACTAAACAAAAAAAAGCTGCGTATAGCTGAGTGATGAGTAAGAGTCTTTGTTCTTTTTGTTTACAAAACTGTCAGTTCAGATAGTATACAATTCAGAAAACCATCATCACCATCATTACCTTGGTACCAACAACTTATGTACTTGTTAGATATTGGTAATAATTTAAATATACCATTGCATTTACTTTTTTCCTCTCTTAATTTTTTAAAAATAAGATAGTTCATTTATAATGTTCTATTAGTTTCAAGTGTACAGCAAAGTGATTCAGTTATACATATGTCTGTATACATATTTTGTCTGATTCTTTTCCATTATAGGTTATTACAAGATTCACTACATTTAACTTTTCATAGTAACCACTACTTGAGAGAGTCTCTGAATACTTGCTGCCCTTCCCAATGAGCTAAAATCAGAGTTGAGGAATTCTAATTTAGTCTATATAAAGAATAAGAAACAGACTAGAAACCTGAGTAATGGTAGCTCAGGTGGTTGTAAGATCTGAGTAGCAAATGACGGATTACCCAAATTGTTGCAGTAAAAACAGAAATGAGTGAATGGCCTTTGGCGTAAACCAGCCCAACAGGCCTGCAAGAGTTAAACAATCTTGGTTATTCTTTAGCTGTTATGGCTGACAAACACTTGTAGCTGGACTTGTCCTTCACAAAGCTGCACAAGGCTAATTACTCTTTGATTCCATATAGATTATACTCTGCACCTGGCTTTCTTCTCTCCCGACTCTCTCATGTAGCATTCTACATTTCAGAAAGGTCACAGGCCAGTAACTTCAGGGACACCAGACCTGGTTGCTGAGTTGCCTGTGCCAGCTGTGGTCATTTTGAAACTTTGCACAAGAAAAAAAAACAAAAGCAAGATCATCATGAGGATATAAAAGCTCTCTCTGTTCCCAAGAGAGGGGGACACAGTGCTTGAGGCACTAGCAAGCTGTGTTTCCCTTTTGCCTGGCAAAAATGATAAAGCTACTCTTATTTCCTCTAAACTCTGTCTCCATATTTCTATTTGGCATCAGTGGATAGGGAGCCAAGATTTTGGCAACAAAATCTATTGAATTAGCTTTTTAAAAGTGAATTTGGGGCAAGAAATTGGGATGTTCACAGAGTTGATGGCAAGGCTGGAGAAACAAATATCAGGATTGAAACATCCAGAATTCAGGGCAGTTCTGGCATCAAAGTAGCAGGAACTACTCAACAGTATTGTCAGGGCTCAGCTGCTGGAATGAACAGATTCACATTGTTTCTTGAATCCCTCTGTTGAAGATTCAAAATTCTGGAAGACAATATCTCATCCCTTGTCTAGAGGAGGACAAGGGACCATGATTATAGCCCCACCATGACTGCACACAGTGGGGAAGGAGAAATCAGATTGCTCCTACCAAGATAAGAAATGGATGCTGGTGGATAAGAAATAAACGACTGTAAACCATGGCAGCTGCTCTTTAGCTTCCCAACACACAGGTGAGCTTTTTTATTTTTTTCAAATTAATTTATTTATTTGGCTGTGCCAAATCTTAGTTGTAGCATGTGGGATCTAGTTCCTTGATCAGGAATTGAACCTGGGCCCCCTGCATTGAGAGCACAGAGTTTTAGCTAGTGAACCACCAGAGAAGTCCTCAGATGAGCTTTTATCTTAATTGAAAATTTTCATTTTGAGATGATTATAGGTTCACATGAGGTTATAAGAAATAGTACAGAGAAATTCCACATACCATTTACTCAAGTTTCCTTGGTGGTGACATCTTGTATAACCATAGTACAATATCACTACCAGGACATTGACAAACCACTGACCTTATTCATATTTGCTACATGAGTTCATTTGTACGTGTGTGTGTATTTAGTTCTTCAGTTTTATCACATGGGTATGTTCATCTAATAATGCCCACAGTCAAGATACAGAACAATTTTGTCACCACAAAGAGCCCTCACACTTCCTTTTAGTAACCACACCACGTCCCTCCCCTGTCTCTTGCCCTCCCCCATTGCCCCTTTTAGCCTCCAGACACCACTAATTTTGTCCTGCATTTCTATAGCTTTATCTCTTCAAGAATGTTATAGAAATGAAACCATACAGTATGTATCCTTTTGGGATTTGCATTTTTCCCATTCATCAAAATTCTCTTGCATTCTATCCAAATTGATAAGTGTATTAACAGCTTTTATTTATTACCGAGTAGTATTCTTCCGGAGAAGGCGATGGCACCCCACTCCAGTACTCTTGCCTGGAGAATCCCATGGATGGAGGAGCCTGGAAGGCTGCAGTCCATGGGGTCGCTGAGGCTCGG
>NW_011494629.1:6359399-6370981 GCF_000754665.1 Bison bison bison
ATGCTCGAGAATATCCGGGGGGACTCCTGAGGCTCGATCCCGCCTTTGCGTATGCCGAGCCTCCTTCCTCATGACCTTTGTCACGAGTGGAATGCCTCACCGGCTCCCCGCAGCTAATGGTGTTGAGCATCTTTTCATGTGCTAATTTGCCGTCTGCATATCTTCCTTGGTGAAGATAAGAAGTGCTCCTCCTTCAAACATAGTGCACAGACATCAGGAGCTAACTCAGTGTCAAACAAGATGTCTGCTGTGGTTGCACATGTTCCGTGGAGGGCTTATCCATAGGAACTCATGTGGAAAATGGCTCATCTGTAGTATATGCCAATGGATGCTTGATGTTCAGCCATGCCATCCAACAGAGAAATGTAGCAGAGCATCTTCTTCTTTCTCTCTTAGCATCAAAGTTGTGGCTACTTGGAAGAACTTCTCAGGATATAGCTGTTTCTGCTATATCTGCTATATCTCCTGCTTCTCAGGAAGCTGTCTCTGTCACTCTGCAGTTTTAGGCTCTTCGTGTTTAGTGACAGGGCTAGAGTTGCATGGCAATGCATTAGGAGTTATTTTAAAATGTACAGCCAGCAGCTTTACCACTGTGAATAATAAAAAGCATAAAGAGTGTCACTCATGACTGAAAAAAAGAAGCTGCTAATCTATGTTCCTAGGCAGCTGTACCATTTTCCATTCCCACCAGCAATGGATGGCATGATCCAGTTCCTCCATCTCCCACCCACTGTGCATCCTGAAGGGAATTCAGGAGGAAAACTACAGGATGAGGCATTTTGTGCTTTGGACAGATGGGTCCCTAGATGGTTAAGATGCATATCTCAGAAAAAATTGCAATGACCCCCTATTCTTACTTCTCATACATAGAAAAGCACTAAAATCATTAACTTAAGGTATCTGTTCTTTGTGATTAGTAGTAATCTTCTGCTGAGATGTCCGGTGACTACATGTATTTCTTAGCCAAAAAATGTATCACTCGCTTCTCTCTTATCTCATGGAGCTGTCCTTTTAGAGCTACTGTGAGATTATTTCTAGGGCTATAGTCCTCAGTAATGTTTCTTGAATAAAACTTAACTCACAGCTCTTATGTTGTGAGCTTTTCTTTTAGTTGACACTAGCAAGTCACTTTGCTTTATTTGAAGGGCTTTGTACCAACTTTTAACAAAATTTTCTAATAGAAGCAGTGAGGCTATTGGAGCCCGTGGACTACTGTTCCAATAAAGTCCCATTTTCAGGTTTTGTTGTCAAGTGTTTAAATTACACTTTATTAATTTATTTTTGGCTTCTCATACAAAGTCACTAACCTCACAGACTCCCTGGGTTATCTCTGCACATGTAAGTTCACATCCTATAAAAATCCTTGAGCCCTTTTCACTATTTAAATATACGATTATAACTTAATACAGTGAGGTGCTAAGTGAGATCTTTCAGGTTTCTTCCTCAGTTCTAAAGGAAGACCACATTCAGAGTTCAGACAAGTTCTAGCTATGAAACCAGTGCCTTTTTCTTGGGCTTATCATGTCAGCAGGACTAGAACATCTGAAGTCCCCATTTTTGTTAATTATGATGGTATAATACAAGATACAAAACTCTGCCTCAAAATGATAGTTATTCACTGTTTCTCTCAGGTCTGTGATTCAGCTGAGGTTTTCTGGTCTAGGCTGGTTCAGCAGGCTCAGCTCCATGCGTCTCTCGTCCTCCCCAGGCTAGTCCTATTCCTCATGTGGCAAGACAGAGATAGAAGAGGGTGAGCAAAAACACACACGGCCTCCTAATGCCCAGGCTCAGAACTGACACACTGTCCCTTCCACATGATTCCATTGGTCAAAGCAAGTGACACAGCCAAGCTCAATACCAACTGAGCAGAAAAGAATACACATGCAAGGAAGGTGGAGAGAATGAATGTTTCTGAGTAAAATCCATCTAGCAGCTGGGTTCCAAGAGCACATGTCCACACACAGCCAGAAGGAAACGTGTGGCATTTTTATGCTCCAGCTTCAGAAGTCACATCTCATGGCATTTCCCATGCCACGTGGGGGAGTCACCAGATTCTACAAGGTTCAAGACAGGGGGACACAGATCTCATAGTTAAATGGAAGGACTGCCAAGACCATCTTGTAAAAAGACCACATAGAGTTGGAGATATTGATATGGATCTCTGGAAAATGCAATCTGCATGGGAGCAATACAATAGTATTTCCAAGGCACAAGCTTCTCAGGAGTCAGGGTGTTGGGAGCTGAAACACACTCTCAGGATCCTGGGCGGTGGATGGGGTACCATTTGGTATCCTGAATAAATTATTTCCTCAAAAAAGAAATGAGCACCAGTCTTCCAGATTGTAGGTTTCCCCCTGGACACTGGGGTCTGTACTGGTTTTAAGTTACTAAATTTCTTTCTGGGAGCTTCTGACTAGCTGACTAACATGTATAACGCAGGGCCTCTCAGAGATCATCACAAGATCAACTTATACCTCTGGGTGTTTTCTCAGATAGGTGGGAGAGGTCAAATGGACATGAGTGTGCAGGTCTAAGGGCACACGCTTCCTTTCCAGTCTATGAACCTTGGGCATGCCACTTAGCCTCTCTGAGCTCCAGTGTTTTTATTCTACAAAATAAAAATGAGAAGAAATTTGTTCTGAGTGGTAAGATATTCTTGTGCATATAAAGTATTAGCACTGGCATTTGGCAAGTTCTCAAAAAATACACACCAGTATAAAGATGGTGGTGACTGATGCTACGTTGGGAAGGAAAAGGAGCAGAACAACACTGGGTGTTTGCTGTAGATTGAATGTGCCTCCACCAAACAAGGTGTTGAAACCTTAACCCCCAGGTGATGATATTCAGAGTGGATTTTTGGGAGGCAATTAGGTCATGAGAGTGGGCCCCTAATGAATGGATTAGTGCCCTTATAAAAGAGATCACAAACAGTTCCCTTGCTTCTTCTGCTATTTGAGGACACATCGAAAAGATGGTCATCTGTGGACCAGGAAGTGGGCCCTCATCAGACTCTGAATTGACTGGCACCTTGATCTTGGACTTCCAGCCTCCAGAACTGTGAGAAATAAATTTCTGTCTATCGCAGTCAGAATGGATAGTGTTGACATATGGCTAACAGCTGGGTCCCAATTTCTCCACCTGGCTGCAAATGTCTGTAAGTCTGGGTGGGCAAACAGCACTTCTGTTTTGGATTTTCTTTTTAAAGTAAGACCCCAAAAGAGGGATTATTTTGTTTGAGGAGTGAGGATGACTCTTCTCCTCTACCTACCAGGACACAAGTTGAAGTTTAAGTGATTTTGGACACCAGATTTTGGATTAGCAGAGGACCTGTTGGAAATAAAAAATGAATACTCTATACAGTGCTTATCAACCTTCTTTCTCCTTTTTTTATTTTTAAAATTCAACCACACTGTGTGGCATGTGGAATCTTTTTAATAGTTACTCAACCCGGAACGGAACCTGAACCCCCTGCACTGGAAGCGTGGAGTTGCTCAACTTATTTTCTATGAAATTTAATTGCCTAAGGAAAGGATAAATTAAACTGTGATTTTCTTTTTTAATGCATCTCAAATAAAAACCTATATGCCACTTATTTTCACTCAATAATATTTCATGAAAGAATATTTCATCTTTTAATGTCAAATATATAGATCTATGTCATTCTTTTTAAAGGTAACATAGAATTCTACATATGGACATCTCTCTTGGTGGACATTTGGACTATCTTTTGGCTGTTTCTTTTTCCTGTTGTACATTGCGACAATGTTGTACAAATATTCTTGTACATTTGTGTGGTTATTTCTTGAGATTCTTGGGAAATTTATTACCTCTCTCTATCAGTAGATCATTAAAAATTTTGTGGATATTTACAAATTGCCCTCTGAAAATGGAGCCAGTTGATATTCTCACAGACTGTGTGGGTCCTCCCCTCCTTACTCATCTTAGCCAACAATGAATCTATTGGTTGAGAATTTATAGATCCAATTGTTATGGGGAGGTCTCTATGGTAGAAGTGAATTTGTAATGAGAGTTGTTGCTTTTGTCTTTAATATTAAAAAATAGTTTAGTACCATCTATAATGATCTGTAGTGCGTACTGAATTCATACAGATAGAATGATGTGGCAGTTCTCTTTTTTCCATGGGTGGTAAAGTACAAGGCAGTTAAGTAAATAGAAAGCAAATTTTCTTTCCCTCTCTTGCTTTATCTGTTTTACTATGTATACAGATTCAATGAAGAACAATTCTTTGAAGTCTCAAGAAAATATTAGCAGGCATCATCTTCCTTCACATCCCAATCACATGATGTTTTTAAAGATCCTAGTGTTGCAATCCAGGGATCAGATTATGGGCAGCAAGTAGAGTTATGAGGAAAATGCATTAGAGCCATATGCCTGTTACACAAGACACCATTCCTTCTCCCAGAGGCTGCAGTGAACTGAGGGACCTGGAGGGCACTCAGAAGGTCAACCAGAGGGCTTCAGTGGCAGCAGCACAGGGACTAATAGTCCCTAAGACCAGTCTCTCTTGCAGATTTGCAGATAAGCATCTGAAAAAGCAAGAGAGTTCCAGAAAAACATCTATTTCTGCTTTATTGACTATGCCAAAGCCTTTGACTATGTGGATCACAATAAACTGTGGAAAATTCTGAAAGAGATGGGAATATCAGACCACCTGATCTGCCTCTTGAGAAACCTATATGCAGGTCAGGAAGCAACAGTTAGAACTGGACATGGAACAACAAACTGGTTCCAAATAGGAAAAGGAGATGTCAAGGCTGTATATTGTCACCCTGTTATTTAACTTCTATGCAGAGTACATCATGAGAAACTCTGGGCTGGAAGAAGCACAAGCTGGAATCAAGATTGCTGGGAGAAATATCAATCACCTCAGATATGCAGATGACACCACCCTTATGGCAGAAAGTGAAGAGGAACTCAAAGCCTCTTGATGAAAGTGAAAGTGGAGAGTGAAAAAGTTGGTTCAAAGCTCAACATTCAGAAAACGAAGATCATGGCATCTGGTCCCGCCACTTCATGGGAAATAGATGGGGAAACAGTGGAAACAGTGTCAGACTTTATTTTTTTGGGCTCCAAATTCACTGCAGATGGTGACTGCAGCCATGAAATTAAAAGATGCTTACTCCTTGGAAGAAAAGTTATGACCAACCTAGATAGCATATTCAAAAGCAGAGACATTACTTTGCCAACAAAAGTCTGTCTAATCAAGGCTATGGTTTTTTCCAGTGGTCACGTGTGGATGTGAGAGTTGAACTGTGAAGAAAGCTGAGTGCCAAAAAATTGATGCTTTTGAACTGTGGTGTTGGAGAAGACTCTTGAGAGTCCCTTGGACTGCAAGGAGATCCAACCAGTCCATTCTGAAGGAGATCAGTCCTGGGATTTCTTTGGAAGGAATGGTGCTAAAGCTGAAACTCCAGTCCTTTGGCCACCACATGCGAAGAGTTGACTGATTGGAAAAGACTCTGATGCTGGGAGGGATTGGGGGCAGAAGAAGAGGACAACATAGGATAAGATGGCTGGATGGCATCACTGAGTCGATGGACGTGAGTCTGAGTGAACTCCGGTAGTTGGTGATGGACAGGGAGGCCTGGCATGCTGCAATTCATCGGGTCGCAAAGAGTCGGACACGACTGAGTGACTGGACTGAACTGAACTGAACCATAGGTGAACATGAAGAAAATGAGATCATGAATCCTGACCCCAAAAATGTGTACTGGGGCAGGAGTGCTCCCAGAATATGAGGCCAGAGAGAAAAGTTTATTAGTGCTATGTAGTTGAATAAGATGACAGCAAATGGTATTGGGTCCTGACTTATTCTGTGCCTTGTGTGTGGAGCACAAAAACCCCTCTAGGGTAGGGCTTCTATATGTGAATTCCACACACCTCTTGGGTTCATGGATAAATTTCAGGAAGCCTTTATTAGAGTTTTCCAGAGAAATAGAAGCAACAGGATTTTAATATATAGAAAAAGATTTATAAGGAATTGCCTCATGTGATTATGGAGGCTTAGATGTCCCAAAGGGCTTCCTGGTAGCTCAACTGGTAAAGAATCTGCCTGCAGTGCAGGAGACCCTGGTTTGATTCCTGGATCAGAAAGATCCCCTGGAGAAGGGATAGGCTACCTGCTCCATTATTCTTGGACTTCCCTTGTGGCTTGGATGGCAAAGAATCTGCCCACAATGTGGGAGACCTGGGTTCGATCCCTGGGTTGGGAAGATTCCCTGGAGGAGGGCACGGAAACCCACTCCAGTATTCTTGCCTGGAGAATCCCCATGGACAGAGGAGCCTAGCAGGCTACAGTCCATGGGGTCCTAAAGAGTTGTAATGACGGAGAAATTAAGCAGAGCATAGCACAGAAGTCCCAAGATCTGCAGTCAGTAACCCAGGAAAGTTCAGTCCAACTCAGAAGGCCAGAAAAATAGGACTGGGTGCAAAAGCCTGCAGTTTCCAGGCTCAAGAGGATCCAATGTTTCCGCTGGAAACCAAAGACAGGAAAAGGCCAATGTACCTAATGGAAGGTGTTCAGGCAGGTAAAGTTCCTATTCTTGAGCAGTTAGGTTCGCCTTTTTATTCTCTTCAGGCCTTTAACTGATTGGATACATGCTGCCCATATTAGGGAGGCTAATATACTTTACTCCATGTACCAATTCACATGTTCATTTCATCCCAAAGCACCTTCACCACATATATACCTGAGTTTGACTAAATGTCTTGGTACTCTGTGGCCTGGTCAAGTTGACACATATAACTAGCCATCACAAGTCCCCCTTTTTAACTTGGGCATCCACATGTATATAGACAATAACAAGATCATAATTCTGTCTAATATGATGCAACTATCCTGATACAACCAAAAATGCACTAAATCCCTTCCCCAAAAAAGGAGATAAAGTTCTTGAGTGCTATTCTTCTTGATATCCTGTAACTTAAAAACTAAGACACAAAGTCAATTGTCTTATGTTACACAAGAGAAAAGAGATGGAAAAAACTAAGGATGTTTAAGTACACACATGTATACATAACAATAGGGACAAAATGTTCACAATAATTACAATTTTCATTTCTATAACTGCTCACATGGTCACCCATGGCTGGTATTTGTAACTCCTTTCTTCTATTATCCATTCACATTCCTTTTGTCTTCAGCAAGACATCAGCAGGGTTTTTTTTTTCTTGTGTGGTGACCCAAATCTTCATTCCTGAAAGATCTAGGCTCTTACTAGTCCTGCCTGGATTGGGTTGCTAATTCTCTATTGACCTTAACCACAGGACACCCTAAGATATCATTGGTACTGCAGACACGCTCTTCCTTACCTCCACTGTGGAGTAGCAGTCCAATTTCTCCTTGGAAGTGAGGATCAGTCATCCCAGCCGGCACCGTAATTCCCTTCTTTGTCTGTTAGCTCAGGTGTGAGTAACCCAAAGAGACTGGCAGCATTCTTAACTTCCAGTTCACTGGAATCATGGTATTTCCTGCTGGAAGAATTCCTCCTCTGGAACAAAGACTATTAGACTGGCAAAACACAGTGTTGTGGTAAAAGGAAGCAAGTTTTACTAGTGGGTCATGAGGGATAATATTGAGTGGTTCTGCTCCCATTTCCATCCCTTGATTCTTGGACCCTTGATTCTTGGCTGTCGGAGAAACAGCATTATATACTGGATGCTGATTCTGACTATATATGGATTGTTACCTAGCTGGTGCTGAAACTGAGTCTTCAAAAGTCCATTCCACTGTTCATGGTAGGGAACATGGTAAGACCAGTGAGTTCTATGAGGATGGGCCCAATGATGCACTTCATTGGCTGATGGTTGAGGTCCTTGAAAAGAGGCAATGTTGTGTGGAATACTACAATGGTGGACAGGAATTCTGTAGCTCCATGGATGGTAGTTTTGGCAGAAACATTGAATGCAGGGAAGGCAAATATAATCCATAGTAAGTGTCTATTCCAGTGGGAAGAAAATTCTGCCCCTTTGGGATGGAAGCACCATCTGAGTACTACCAGGTAGCTGGCTGATCACCCTGGAGAATGGTGTCATATCAGGGACTTAGTGCTGGTGTCTGCTGCTGGCATATTAGGCATGCAGGCAGGTTGGCCTTGGGCCACAGCTCATGAATCAAACTATAATTACCTGTCTAGCCATTTCTCCTTCCAAGAAAAGTGAACAAACTAGAGACTAAGGTCTGTCCCCCCAGAATTCCCCTTTACCACTCTACTTCAGGCATGTTCCAGAAAGGGGCATTAGTGCTGCAACTGGCCTCTTTCAAACAGTGCTTACATAGTGTACAGAGTCATCAGTAAACCAGGACCAAGTTTTCTCTTTCTCTGTTGATTGGTTGTAGGGAACTCCCCATGAGGCCACAGGCACAGACCAGGGGAGAGAAGGTAGGAGTTTTGGGGCCACTTCCTAATATAACTGACTTGTGCCTTAAGGGCAGATCATGTACATACCACTTACATTTGATGGTGGAGGATTGCTGTGCATTTCCAATTTTATGGTTTAGTGTGTCAGATAACATCTGTACACAATGGGCAGCCCAGGTCTCATTGATGACCCATGGTTAAACCTTCAGTCTCTACGAAGGCTCAGCAGCAGGCAGGATCTGTTTCTTAAAAGGAGAGTAGGGCTTTACTCCTAAATCCTTAGGGTCTGTGCTGTGATTCACGTCTAGGAGGTGACAAAGCCTTCAAACAGCATCCTGACTTGCTGCTGCCACATCAAGCACCACTAGATATGACCCAGGTGGGAGAGCACTTTCTTCTGAGCTTCACTTAAAATTAGCAGTGTGGACTTGAAAGGTTGTTGCTGGGCTGTGAAAGACACCAGGATTCTTGGCCTCTGGAGGAGAGGAATTCAATCCAGGGCCAGTGACGAGGCTTGATCACTCAGAGCTTTTGTGTGATAAAGTTTTATTAAAGTATAAAAGAGACAGAGAAAGCTTCTGACATAGACATCAGAAGGGGACAGTAAGAGTGTCCTCCTACTAGTCTTTAACAGGAAGTTATGTACCTACTAGCAGGCTGCTAATTACAGAAAGGAAATATCTCAAAACTCCAAGAGTGACACCAGGCCCCTCACCCACAACATGCATTTTGAGATAACATTGGCACAAAGTGAGTCATCCTGGGATATAAAATGATTGACATGAATCTTGAGAAAGGCAGGTTTCCAAGCAAATGCATAGTCTCATTAACATAAATTAGGAGAACAATTGTAAGTATGTATGTATGTAAAAATCATACTGGTTTGTTGAGCCATTATCCCTTCTGAGTCTTAGGTGGAAACGACTAGAAGAAAGAAAGTGAAAGCAAAGTGAAGTCGCTCAGTCGTGTCCGACTCTTAGCGACCCCATGGATTGCAGCCTAACAGGCTCCTCCGTCCATGGGATTTTCCAAGCAAGAGTATTGGAGTGGGGTGCCATTGCCTTCTCTGACAGAGTCTAAGGTAAATACATACTTTACTAACATAGCTACATCTTTTAGGATTTGAAATACCTCAGCTGGAATTCCATCACCTCCACTAGCTTTGTTTGTAGTGATGCTTCCTAAGACCCACTTGATTTCGCATTCCAGGATATCTGGCTCTAGGTGAGTGACCACACCATCATGATTATCTGGGTCTTGAAGATCTTTTTTGTATAGTTCTTCCTTGTATTCTTGCCACCTCTTTTTAATATCTTTTGCTTCTCTTAGGTCCATACCATTTCTGTTCTTTGTTGTGCCCATCTTTGCACGAAATGTTCCCTTGGTATCTCTAATTTTCTTGAAGAGATCTCTAGTCTCCCATTCTACTGTTTCCCTCTATTTCCTTGCAATGATCACTGAGGAAGGCTTTCTTATCTCTCTGTGCTATTCTTTGGAACTTTGCATTCAAATGGGTATATCTTTCCTTTTCTCTTTTGCCTTTAGCTTCTCTTCTTTCCTCAGCTATATGTAAGGCCTCATCAGAAAACCATTTTGCCTTTTTGCATTTCTTTTCCTTGGGGATGGTCTTAATCACTGCCTCCTGTACAATGTCACGAAACGGTCCCAAGTTCTTGAGGCACTCTGTCTATCAGGTCTAATCCCTTGAATCTATTTGTCACTTGCACTGTAAACTCAAAAGGGATTTGATTTAGGTTATAACTTAATGGTCTAGTGGTTTTCCCTACTTTCTTCAATTTAAGTCTGAATTTTGCAATAAGGAGTTCATGATTTGAGGCATAGTCAGCTCCCAGTCTTGTTTTTGCTGACTGTATAGAGCTTCTCCATCTTTGACTGCAAAGAATATAGTCAATCTGATTTTGGTATTGACCATCTGGTGATGTCCATCTGTAGAGTCTTCTCTTGTGTTGTTGGAAGAGGGTGTTTGCTCTGACCAGTGCGTTCTCTTGGCTAAACTCTGTTAGCCTTTGACCTGCTTCATTTTGTACTCCAAGACCAAATTTGCCTGCTACTCCAGGGGTATCTCTTGCCTTCCTACTACTTCCTACTATTTGAGCTATTTCAAATCCTAAAAGATGATGCTGTGAAAGTGCTGCACTCAACATGCCAACAAATTTGGAAAACTCAGCAGTGGTCATAGGACTGGAAAAGGTCAGTTTTCATTTCAATCCCAAAGAAAGGTAATGCCAAAGAGTGTTCAAGCTACCACAAAATTGCACTCATTTCACACACTAGCAAAGTAATGCTCAAAATTCTTCAAGCAAGGCTTCAACAGTCCTTGAACTGTGAAATTCCAGATGGTCAAGCTGGATTTAGAAAAGGCAGAGGAATTAGAGATCAAATTGCCAACATCCATTGGATTGTCAGAAAAGCAAGAGAGTTTCAGAGAAACATCTACTTCTGCTTTATTGACTATGCCAAAGCCTTTGACTGTGTGGATCACAACAAACTGGAAAATTCTTAAAGAGATGGGAATACCAGACCAACTTACCTGTCTCCTGAGAAACCTGTATGCAAGTCAAGAACCAACAGTTACAACTGGACATGGAACAACAGACTGGTTCCAAATAGGAAAAGGAGTATGTCAAGGCTGTATATTGTCACCTTGCTTATTTAACTTATATACAGAGTACATCATGAGAAACGCTGGGCTGGAAGAAGCACAAGCTGGAATCAAGATTGCCAGGGGAAATAACCTCAGATATGCAGATGACACCACACTCATGGCAGAAAGCAAAGAAGAACTAAAGAGCCTATTGATGAAAGTGAAAGAGCAGAGTGAAAACGTTGGCTTAAAACTCAACATTCAGAAAACTAAGATCATGGCATCCAGTCCCATCAGTTCAGTTCAGTCACTCAGTCGTGTCCGACTCTTTGCGACCCCATGAATCACAGCATGCCAGGCCTCCCTGTCCATCACCATCTCCTGGAGTTCACTCAAACTCACATCCATCGAGTCGGTGATGCCATCCAGCCATCTCATCCTCTGTCGTCCCCTTCTCCTCCTGCCCCCAATCCCTCCCAGCATCAGAGTCTTTTCCAATGAGTCAACTCTTCGCATGAGGTGGCCAAAGTACTGGAGTTTCAGCTTTAGCATCATTCCTTCCAATGAACACCCAGGATTGATCTCCTTTAGGATGG
>NW_011494629.1:6371284-6383226 GCF_000754665.1 Bison bison bison
ATTTTGGAGCCCCCAAAAATAAAGTCTGACACTGTTTCCACTGTTTCCCCATCTATTTCCCATGAAGTGACGGGACCAGATGCCATGATCTTTGTTTTCTGAATGTTGAGCTTTGAACCAACTTTTTCACTTTCCTCTTTCACTCTCATCAAGAGGCTTTTTAGTTCCTCTTCATTTTCTGCCATAAGAGTGGTGTCATCTGCATATCTGAGGTTATTTCCCCCGGCAATCTTGATTCCAGCTTGTGCTTCTTCCAGCCCAGCGTTTCTCATGATGTACTCTGCATAGAAGTTAAATAAACAGAGTGACAATATACAGCCTTGATGTACTCCTTTTCCTATTTGGAACCAGTCTGTTTTTCCATGTCCAGTTCTAACTGTTGCTTCCTGACCTGCATATAGGTCTCTCAAGAGGCAGGTCAGGTGGTCTGGTATTCCCACCTCTTTCACAATTTTCCACAGTTTTAGCATATAGCTACTGCTATTCTTCATGATGTTTTGGAATTTAAGAGTGCCCTTATACCATCAAAATGCCCTTGTTGGGGTCATACCTCAAGATATATCACTGAAGATTTTAGAGTTCCCAGATAATACAGAAAAATAATCGGACATGTGACAAGCCCTTGAGGCCCGTCACATACCTAAGGCCTTAGGACAGAGCAGAGATGAGCAGATTAGGGATACACAAACATTCACCTGGAGCCACATATACTCTCCTGGCGCCATCTCCTCACGTTGAATCAGGTGTGCTTGGTTCTCGTGGTTCAATTTAGAACTAAAGAACTACTGTGCCCCTGGAGTTTCTCAATCAAAGCAGCTTCCATCATCACTGCCTTCTCCCCAGCTTTTCTTTGGTTGTTGAGCCCCATATACGCAGGAAGTACTGACAGAGCCTAATTGTGGGCATATCTCTGGCAAAATGCAGTATTGAATCTAGCCCTTGCCTCGGTGAACCTGGCTGACTTGTGCTCCATGGGGGAAGCTGCTATTCTTCCCCCTCTTTTGCACAATCTCAGAAAGATAATAAGTCCAAAACGACTTTTTTGACTTCTAGTGAGCTGATCCAAATTATCCTGGTAAACTGGACCTATGAGGTGACATGAGCACATCACTGCATTTAAGTTTTAGCCTCTAGGCCCTGACCTACTCATAATCTAATAAAAAAGCATTGGTTTGTTGTAAAAATATAAAGTATGTGAATGTTTCATTACCAAGTGGATCAATGAACCAAACCAATTATCCGGCTTAGGAGCAGTAATGTCATGATTTCCCTAGAGCATGTCCTGGGGGAGGGACAGTAAGCTTGGCACAGCTTGCTTTCCTCCCAATAGTGCTTTCACTGAGGAACCTGGTAGTGACTATTTACAAGGATTTTTGGAGAGACATTGGCCATTGTCCTCCCAGAAGTTTCTTCCTTTTCTTCTTTTCCTTCTTTTTTGGGGGGTTAAAACACAAGTAATCATTATGAAAAACTTAGAAAATACAGATAAGCAAAGTGGGGGAAAAAGTACACAAAATCCCACTGACCTCTTGACATCAGTAGACAACTCAGAATGTATAGCTCAGTCATGCACACGCTGCTTTGAGTTATGGCATTTGCTCACCATAATAACTCTTGTCTCCATTTTACAGAAAAATAAACTGAGGCTTAGAGAAGTCTGGGGACTTCCTCAGCTGACAGTCAGTGTAACTCCAGACAAGCCAGCATGCAGCGCCACAGGGCTGTCTCAGCCCTGGATTGAAGGTTGATGGTTGTTAAAAATCATTCAAGACAATTATGCTAATAGGACCTTTCTCACAGTGCAGGGGAACAACAACCAAGAGCCCACACCCTTCCCAGTGCCCTATACAAGGTCATTCTAGGTAACTTAGAGACCCTAACCCCCTGTCACTGCCTCCACTGAAACACTTCCTGAAGGGGCTTCCGTACTGTGATTCTCCTCTGACTTAAAGGGAAATCCTACTGAGGCTGATCTTAGAGATGGTGGACTCTAGAAGATTCCCATGCACTGACTTGGCTTGGAGGGGGCAGGTCCTGCATCTTGGGATGACCAAGGGTGGCAAAACAAACTTCCCATGAGACCTCAGGCCCTTTGCACAACCTCAGAGAAGAGTGGTTCCATGAAGAATGAAAGAGGCTAGGTTTTGCATGAGTGGGGGTCCAAATCAGATATATTTTAACAATAAAGGAATATGATAGTTCTCAACAGTGTGGGAGAATAACTACCTCCAATGGCAGGGTTACAGTCATGGATGAATCTGAAAGGGGGTAAGTGGTTCCTAGAAAAAGGAAGGAAGTGCAGAGGGTGCATGAAATTTGGAGAGCTCAAGTTTGCAATTTCTTCTAAAGCTAGTCTTATGATTCCAGCAAATACAAGTTCACTTATAGTCCTACTCAGACACTAACAAGGGTGAAGATTGACAAACATGAAGAAGAGCATGCCAGTCTCTCTAGTGCGTTAGGACACTTGATGTATATTAGGCACATGTGTTCTGCCTGGGGTTCGTGCTTCCTGGCTGGTGAACTCCCTTCCCAAGCCCCACTCTCCTCCACCCCGAGTCCTATACATTTCTGTTGCAAAATGGAGCTGTTCTTGGTGGGTGCCCCACAATTTGTATTGTGGAATATTCACTGAACTCAGAGGGATCTAAACAATCTAGGCACAAATCCAGTCCAGGCTGTGCCAAATACTGTCTTTAAAATGGTCAGGGCTTGGTGCCAACGATTACCTATACACATGAGAACCACGGGCTGTGAGCACGTGGCTTGAGTTGAATGTGGTGAAATGTGGCCCCCCACAGCCCCCTCTTACAGGCACCTTTGAGCAGTTCCCAAAGTGCATTACTGTTTGCACAAGTTGGATGGGTAGTAGACTGCTGTGTGTAAAATACACAGAATGCTCCACCCCTGCTTGCTAAGAACTCACAATCGAGGGTAATTTGGGCAGGCAGAAAGTCAAGGCTGGTCTGTCACATTAACTATAGCACCAGAAGATGAGTCTTGTTGCTTCCAACTGTCTCCCAGGGGGTCTCCAATGCCCTCCTAAGAGCACCCACCACCATTGTTTCCAACTTCTTTCTTGTTCTACTGGAGAGATAGAGCAAGAGAGCTTCCTTTACTCACCTGCTCACTGGGAAGCAACCTTCTTCTCTTTTTCACTGTGGTAAAACGTACGTAACAAAATTTACCATTTGAACCAGTTTTGATTTAGTACATTCACCTCATTGTGTAACCATCACTAACATTCATTACCGGAACTTTTTCATCATCTTAAACTGAATCTCTGTGCTCATTAAACACTAAGATCTCATTCCTCTTTCTTCTTGGTCCCTTAATTTCAGCTGTGCTGAGAACAGTATTTTGAAATGATAAGGCTCATTTCTTACTGACTTTCTTATATGCAACCCTCCCTTGATTCAGCCAGAGGTTGCCATTCATTGGAAAGTGTTAGGATTATTAAAGGAGAAATGAGGAGAGAACAAGATGGCAGAGGAGTAGGTGGACATGGAGTACTTCTCTCTCCATGGACACATCAGGAATACACCTTCAGACACAGAAGTGCATGCAGAACACCAGCTGAGGGCAGACAGGAGTACCTGACCAGAGGAAAAGAATATATAGAACCATGCAAAACTCGGTAGGATGAAGGAACTAAGGGGAAAAACAGGAGTGTTAGTAGGATTGGACCTGCCCTTGGCGGGTGGGGGAACTGAAGCAGGGATTCAACCCCCACGTCAGGGCAATTGTCTGAGTCAGAGGAGAAACATGTAAGGCTGGGAGTGAAACAGCTGATCTGAGGCAGCCTAAATGGAATGAGAATCAGACAGTCCTTGCCGCAGCCATCCATAACCCAGATGGCGCAGCGGCTGGGAGCTGGAGTCAGGGACGGTGGAGCAATCCCAGGGCGAGGGCTGATGTTGGCTGCGAAGAGATGGCTCGAGGGGATGTGAGGGAGGAGATTGTGGTGGGAAATGCCTGTAGGGGAAAACCGGGCAGCCAAGGAAGCAAGGCAATACTGCCGAGTCATGCATAGGGGTGGAGCCACCACTATAGCCTCTCTCCCTTCTCTCTCCAGCCAGCATTGGCAGCTGAACGATAAAGAGGCTGGCCCATCAAATGCCTGATGCGCCAATCTACAGAGTAGGACCTCAGACTGGGGGAGGTGGGGGGCCCTCTATGTGCTTGATGCACTGAACAATAGAAAAGAACCCAAGGTAAGCAAGCCCTCTAAGTGCCTGAACGGGCGGAGCTATGAAGAAAGTCTGGCCAAAGAGGCCTTCTGATTGCTAGCAAAAGAGGCTTGAAAAGACTTTGATAGGGCCACAACTCCTGCTGGGGAGGCTGTCTGTGTTCCTGCACACTTGGCACCACCAGGGTCCCCGAAAGCCAAGCAGTTGCACCACCTTCATGCTCAACTCTCACTGGAGCAGAGCTGCCACAGTCAAAAAAAGTCTTGCACCTATGCATGCAGGGTCGCTTCGGTGGTGTCCAACTGAACTGAACTGAGACTGTGGCCTGCCAGGCTTCTCTGTCAGAGAGAGGGGTTCTCCAGGCAAGAATACTGGAGTGTATTGTCCAATACTGGTTGCTATACCCTTCTAGAGCATTGTATTTCCTGCTGCCCTAGCTGCCAACTCCCCTGAGTACCTGGTGCTGCCAGAATCCCTGTGACCCAAGTAGCTGTGCCACCTCCACACCTGGCCTTCACTGGGGCAAACCCAAGTCCTCCAGGGAAGCCTCAGGAACAAACCCTGGTGAACCACCCACATGCAGAGGTGGCAATAAAACCACAATTGAAACCCAGGGGCAGTGTGGCTAAGAAAGAAGACCCAAAACCTTCCGACCAGCGATATAAGCTGCAGATTAAATCCACACGATCCACTAGGCAGACTCTGTGTCTATGGAATACATAAAAGGACATTGACAGATCCCACAAAAGACAGCACACTAGTCCTGATAGCTGTGGACATTGGAGGCAAGAAAACAGAGGGGTAGGACTAGATTAGAATCTGAGCTGCCCCTGCAGCAGGTCCAGAGATCAGCACAGTATTAGAGGGCATCATAGGGAGGTGAAGGCTTCCCTGGGGCTCAGAGGGTAAAGCTTCTGCCTGCAGTGTCCAAGACCCGGTTTGATCCCTGGGTCAGGAAGATCCCCTGGAGAAGGAAATGGAAACCCACTTCACTATTCTTGCCTGGAGAATCCCATGGATGGAGGAGCCTGGTAGGCTATAGTCTAAAGTGTTGCAAAGAGTCAGACACGACTGAGGGACTTCACTTTCACTTAGGGAGGTGAGGTGGACTGTGACTCCCAGATAGGGAAAGGACCCTGACAGCAGAGACTCAAGAAAAACATTTATTATTCTTATGTTTTGACTTGTTCTGTAAATTCTTTTGATTTTTTTTTTCTTTTTCCCCCTCTCTGTTGTAGTTGTCAATTTTATTGGCCCTACAAAATCTAATTAAACTTTTTTTTATTTTTATTCTCAGTCACATTTTTTACTATTGTTATAAACCTCTGCCTCTACATTGGGCTTTTGCAGTTCTGGGGAGTTTTACTACTTTATTTTTGTTTTTTTTTATCTTAAAAAATTTTTTTAAACCTATTATTATTTTTTCTACATTTATTTCTTAGTTTGCTTTTCCTACTGTTCTTTTCCCCTTGCAGTTAATCTTTAATATGTATAAATCTTCTTTAACTCTATTTATTTATCTCTATTTAACTTTGCATATCTATTCTTTTTTTTTTTCTTTCCTCTCAACATATTTGTTAGTTTTATTTTCCTTGCTTTATCCCCCAACTGGCACCTTGTTTTAATTTTGTTTTCCAGTTTGTACTTTAGTTAGTTTTGTTCTGGTAGACATAATTTTTGGTTACCTTTGCTGGGTCAGTCTATTGTACTTTATTTTTGTTGGACTGTTTTGATTTTGCTTTTGGGTGTATATGTATATCTGTATATTCAGTCACACTTTTTATTGTTGTTATAAACCTCTGCCTCTATGTTGGGCTTTTGCAGTTCTGTGGAGTTTTCCTCTTTCCCCTCTTTTTTTTCTTCTTCTTCTGTTTCTTTTTTCTCTTTTATATAATTTTAACTTTTAATTTTTTTCAACCTATTACATTTCCCCACATTTATTCCTTTGTTTGCCTTTCCTACTTCTCTTTTCCCCTTGCAGTTAATCTTTAATGTATATAAATTTTCATCTGCCCCTATTTAACCTTGCATACCTATTCTTTCTTTCTTTTCCTCTCAACATATTTGTTGGTTTTGTTTTCATTGCTTTGTTCCCCACTTGGCACCTTGCTTTAGTTTTGTTCTCCAGTTTGTGCTTTAGTTAGTTTTGTTCCTAACTGGTAAATATAATTTTTGATTTCCTTTGTTCATCAGGTCAATCTATTGTACTTTATTTTTTTAACTGTTTTGACTTTGCCCATGGGTGTATATATATATGTGTATATTCCATCATTTTAATTATTATTTGCCTGATTATATAACTGTCATTTGTCTGGGGTTCATCTTTGGTTTCTGTTTTTGGATATTTGTTTTAATTTCACTTAATGCCATGACAAACCATTTGTGGAATCTTCCTTCCTGACCAGAGATCAAGCCCTGACCCTTTGGAGTGGGAGCAGTGACTCCAAGACCCTAGACTACCAGAGAAGTAACCCTAGCGCGTATCAAACAGTGAGCACTCACACAAAGGAAGCCACTGGAATACAAGACCTGGCATCACCCAACCACCAGCAGCACCCTGTGCAGGACGCCTCATCTAAATCACAAACAAAACAAAAACACAAACCAAATCATCAGCAGACAGGATTACCACCTCACTCAGCCTTGCCCATCAGAGGAAAAACAAAGAAACAGACAAAAACTCAGCACAAATCTCACCCTATAAGCTTACACAAATCACTGGACCAACATTAGGAGAGCAGAAACCAAAAGGAAAAAAGAATTCAACCTTGAAGGCGGAAAAAGGAGACCTCAAACACAATAAGTTAAAAAAATAATAATGAAAAGGTAGAGAAATACTACACAAATGAAGTGACAAACTAGAAACACAGAAGTCCAAATAAAAGAGGAGGAAATAGGCAAACGACCTGAAAAATAATTCAGAATAATGATAGTAAAGATGATCAAAAACCTTGAAAGCAAAATGGAGAAAATGCAAGAATCAATTAACAAAGACCTAGAAGAATTAAATAATAAACATGCAGAGACAAACAACACATTTACTGAAATTAAAAATACTCTAGAAGAAATCAACAGCAGAATATCTGAAGCAGAAGAACGAATCAGTGAGCTGGAAGATAAAATAGTGGAAATAACTTCTGAAGAGCAGAATAAAGTAAAAAGAATGAAAAGAACTGAGGATAGTCTCAGAGACCTCTGGGACAATATCAAGTGCACCAACATTAGAATTATAGGGGTCCCAGAAGAAGAAGAGAAACAGAAAGGGTATGAGAAAATTTTTGAAGAGATTATAGTTGAAAATTTCCCCAACATGGAAAAGGAAATAGTCAGTCAAGTTTAAGAGGCACAAAGAGTCCCATACAGGATAAACCCAAGGAGAAACACACCAAGACACATAGTAATCAAACTAAGACTAAACACAAAGAAAGAATATTAAAAGCAGTAAGGGAGAAGCAACAAGTAACATACAAGGGAAATCCCATATGTGTAACAGCTGATCTTTCAGCAGAAACTCTGCAGGCCAGAAGGGAATTGCAGGATATATATAAATACTGAAAGGGAAAAATCTACAACCAAGATTACTGTACCTGGCAAGGATCTCATTCAAAATTGATGGAGAAATAAAAAGCTTTTCAGATAAGCAAAAGTTAGAGAATTCAGTACCACGAAACCAGCTTTACAACAAATGTTAAAGGGACTTATATAGTCAAGAAATACAAGAGAAGAAATAGATCTACAAAATCAAACCCAAACAATTAAGAAAATGGCAATAGGAACAAATACATCATTAATTACTTTAAATGTAAATGAATTAAATGCTCCAGCCAAAAGACATAGACTGGGTGAATGGATACAAAGACAAGACCTATATGTATTCTGTCTACAAGAAACCCACTTCAGACCTAAAGACACATATAGACTGAAAGTGAAAGTATGGAAAAATATATTCCATGCAAATGGGAAGCAAAAGAAAGCTGGAGTATCAATCCCCATTATCAGACAAAATAGACCTTAAAATAAAGAGGGTTACGAGAGATAAGGATGGACACTACATAATGATCAAGGGATGAATCTAAGAGGAAGATATAACAACTGTAAATATCTATGCACCCAACATAGAAGCACCTCAATACATAAGACAAACACTAACAGACATAAAAGGAGAAATTGACAGTAACACAATAATAGTAGGAGACTTTAACACCCCACTCACACCAAAGCAAAGATCATCAAAACAGAAAATTAGTAAGGAAACACATCTTAAATGATACATTAGATGAGATAGATCTCATTGATATCTTCAGAGTATTCCATCCAAATGCATAAAAATACACTTTATTCTCAAGTGCACATGGAACATTCTCTAGGATAGACCACATCTTGGGTCACAAATCAAACCTCAGTAAATTTAAGAAAATTGAAATCATGTCAAGCATCTTCTCTGACCACAACACTATGAAACTAGATATCAGTTACAAGAAAAAAATGTAAAAACAACAAACACATGGAGACTAAACAATACTCTTCTAAATAACCAACAGGTTACTGAAGAAATCAAAAGGGAAATAAAAAAACAGACAATGAAAACACAACTCAAAACCTATGGGACGCAGCAAAAGCAGTCTTAAGAGGGAAGCTTGTAGCAATACAATCCTATATCAAGAAACAAGAAAAACATTAAATAGACACCTAAAATAACTGGAAAAAGAAGAACTAAAAAAATCCCAAAATTAGTAGAAGGAAAGAAATCATAAAGATCCAAGCAGAAATAAATGAAAAAGAAATGAAAGAAACAATAGTAAAGATTAATAAAACTAAAAGCTGATTCTTTGAGAAGATAAACAAAATTGACAAGACTTTAGCCAGACTCATCAAGAAAAAAAGAGAGAAGAATCAAATCAACAAAATTAGAAATGAAAAAGGAGAGGTTACAACAGACAATGCAGAAATACAAAGGATCATAAGAGACTATTATGAACAACTATAAGGCAATAAAATGGGTAATCTGGGAGAAATGGACAGATTCTTAGAAAAGTTCAATCTTTCAAGACTAAACCAGGAAGAAATAGAAATTATGAACAACCCAATTACAAGCACTGGAATTGAAGCTATGATCAAAAAACAAAAGCCCAGGACCTGATGGCTTCACAGGAGAATTCCATCAAACATTTAGAGAAGAGCTAATGCCTGTCCTTCTAAACTCTCTCAAAAAATTGCAGAGGAAGGAACACTTCCAAACTCATTCTACGAGGCCACCATCAGCCTGACACCAAAATCAGACAAAGACAACACAAAAAAGAAAACTATGGGCCAATATCACTGATGAACATAGATGCAAAAATCCTTGACAAAATTTTAGCAAACAGAATTCAGCAACACATAAAAAAGCTCATACACCATGATCAAGTTGGGTTTATTCCAGGAATGCAAGAATTCTTCAATGTATGCAAATCAATGATATACCACATTAACAAATTGAAAGATAAAAACCATATAATAATCTCAATAGATGCAGAAAAAGCCTTTGATAAACTTCAGCACCCATTTATGATTACAACTCCAAAAAATGGGCATAGAAGGAATCTACCTTAACATAGTAAAGGCCATATATGATAAGCCTACAGCAAACATTATTCTCAATGATGAGAAACTGAAAGCATTCCCTCTAAGATCAGGAACAAGACAGGGTGTCCACTTTCACCACTATTATTCAACGTAGTTCTGGAAGTCCTAGCTACAGCAATCAGAGAAGAAAAAGAAATAAAAGGAATCCAGATTGGAAAATAAGAAATAAATCTCTCACTGTTTGCAGATGACATGATACTGGACATAGAAAACCCTAAAGATAGTATCAGAAAATTACTAGAACTAATCAGTGAATTTAGCAAAGTTGCAGGACACAAAATCAATACACAGAAATCACTTGCATTTCTATATACTAACAATAAAAAATTAGAAAGAGAAATTAAGGAATCAATCTTATTCACCATTGGAACAAAAAGAATTAAATATCTAGGAATAACTAGTTCCTTCACCCTACCGAGTTTTGCGTGGGTCTATATATTCTTTTCTGCTGGTCAGGTACTCCTGCCTGCTCTCATCTGGTGTTTTGCATGCACTTCTGTGTCTGAAGGTGTATTCCTGATGTATCTGTGGAGAGAGATGTATTCCATGTCCACCTACTCCTCCGCCGTCCTGTTCCTCCCAAAGCAGTCTTGAGAAAGAAGAAAGGAGCTGGAGGAATCCATCTTCCTGACTTCAGATTATACTACAAAGCTACAGTCATCAAGACACAAAAACAGATATATAGACCAATGGAACAAGATAGAAAGCCCAGAAATAAGCCCATGTGCCTATGGGTACCTTATTTTTAAAAAGGAGGCAAGAATATACAATGGGGCAAAGACAGCCTCTTCAATAAATGGTGCTGGAAAAACTGGGAAGCTACATTACAGAATGAAATTAGAACACTTCCTAACACCATACACAAAGATAAATTCAAAATGGATTAAAGACCTAAACGTAAGACCAGAAACTTTAAAATTCTTAGAGGAAAATAGGCAGAACACTGGATGACATAAATCAAAGCAAGATCCTCTATGACTCACCCCCTAGAATAACAGAAATAAAAACAAAAGTAAACAAGTGGGATCTGATTAAACTTAAAAGCTTTTACACAGCAAAGGAAACTATAAGCAAGGCGAAAAGACAACCCTCAGAATGGGAAAATATAATAGCAAATGAAACAACTGATAAAAGGTTAATTTCCAAAATATACAAGCAGCTCAGTCAACTCAACGCCAGGAAAACAAACAACCCAATCAAAAAGTGGGAAAAAGACCTAAACAGACATTTCTCCAAAGAAGATACACAGATGGCTAACAAATGCATGAAAAGATGCTCAACATTGCTCATTATTAGAGAAATGCAAATCAAAATCACAATGATTTATCACCTCACACCAATCAGAATGGCCATCATCAAAAATTCCACAAGCAATAAATGCTGGAGAGGGTGTGGAGAAAAACAAACACTCTTACATTGTTGGTGGGAATGTAAATTGATACAGCCATTATGGAAGATGGTATAGAGATTCCTTAAAAAACTAGGAATAAAACCACCATATGACCCAGAAATCCCACTCCTACGCATATGCCCTGAGGAAACCAAAATTGAAAAAGGCATGTGTATCCAATTGTTCATTGCAGCACTATTTACAATAGCTAGAACATGGAAGCAACCAAATATCCATTGACAGATGAGTGGATAAAGAGCTTGTGATACATATACACAATGGAATATGACTCAGCCATAAAAAGGAACGCATTTGAGTCAGTTCTGATGAGGTGGATGAACCTAGAACCTATTATACAGAGTGAAGTGTGTCAGAAAGAGAAAGATAAATACCGTATTCTAACATACATACACAGAATCTAGAAAAATGGTACTGAATAATTTATTTACAGGGCAGCAATGGAGAAACAGACATCGAGAACAGACTTATGGACATGGGGAGAGGGGAGGAGAGGGTGAGATGTATGGAAAGAGTATCATGGAAACTTACATTACCGTATGTAAAATAGATAGCCAACGGGAATTTGCTGTATGGCTCAGGAAACTCAAACAGGGGCTTTGTATCAACCTAGAGGGGTGGGATGGGGAAGGAAATGGGAGGGAGGTTCAAAAGCGAGGGTATATATGTATACCTATGGCTGAATCATGGTGATGTATCATGTATTATGTTTTGACAGA
>NW_011494629.1:6383326-6411112 GCF_000754665.1 Bison bison bison
ATATATATATATATTTTTTTTTTTTTTTAAAGGAGAAATGAAAGGTAAGAGTCAAATGTTCAGGCTTTAACTTCCAAAATAGGATTTTAAGCTCATGAAGTTCAGTAGAAATTTAGAGGTTTTTATTATAGAGAGAGACAAAATGTCCTTCCAAATCCCAAAGATTTGGAGAAGCGAGGTCGGCACCTACAGTGGCCTGACTCAAGTCCTCTTGTCTCCCGTGATACATAGAAGGTCAGCAAGCAGTGTGATAACTTTAAAAAAATATATGTGTAAGTGGCTATTTTGGTTGATGAATCAAGATTTGTATACATTGGCAAAAGAGAACAAAAATGACAAGTGTTAGCACACTTAGGAATTAACACCCACTTTTGCAGTTCCTCAGCCTGGGGGCTTGTTGGAGCAGAAACCGACTGACCTTTGCCATTCCTGGCGGCCTCATGCCCTAGCCAAACCTCCTGACTTCCAGGTTTCCCCTAATGCTGAGATCCTGTGACCTTCTTTCCAGAGCAGCCAGAATTTCTGTGCCTCCTAAAACCTGGCCTTGCCTAGAGAACAGTAGGTGAGTTTTACAGTTTTCAGGGGATAAAATCAAATGGCTATAAAATACTTCATGGGAAGGAGTCTGTGGGGCTCTATATGTACTTCTCTATATAACAAAGAGCAAAGCCTTCTGGGCCAACAAAACAATGAATTTTAAAGCCACACTGCCCATGACCAACTAGTCACTAGTCTCATGACATGGAGAAAATAAGGACCACAGGGTTGTTTTTTTTCTCTATGCTTAGATTCAATGGAAATTCAATGGAAAGAAATGTCCCTTATTCTAAGACTCTAACTTACCTAGTTTTTGGAAGGGGGGGTATTATAACGTTAATTTTTTTTTTTTGTCAAGGACTGGTGACAATATTTGGTAGTCACTGTATCTAAGTGGTCTTACTTTGCAAAACAAAGTGTCAGGCGCCCATGCCCTTTATGACATTTTACTAGTCCATGCATTTCCCAAAGCACGGAACCACTGACACAGTAGTATGTCTCCGAGTTCAAGAGTCAGTAAAACGAAAAGCTACTTATTGGGAAAAAGCTTCAGGCTATAGCTTTTGGGACCAGAGAGAAGTAGAATTCACTTTTATTTTTCATTTTCAGGATGCGCAGTCTTGCTAAATGATGGATGAGAGTCAAATCTAAGCTTTAGTCTTCCTTTGTTCAGTTCATGGAGAGATAAGTCAAACATCATGAGGAGGAAGCAGTCAGCTAAATCCACAGATTAGAACCTTCTACAAAATAACCAGCTTCACATTTTTGCACTGGGGTGGAGTGCTCTCTGCGTAAATAAGTCTTTAGTGGGGATCTTCACTACCGACAGCTTGTTTTGACTGAGGTGTTCATCCTGTAGTTTCCCAATATGCTGGATAGGGGCCCAGTGGTACAGCTGGCTCTCAGGGTCAGCAATGTGTGTCTACTGGAGAACTGGGACTCTTGAGCAGGATGGCTGGGGAGCCACATAGATAGAAGAGACCAGAGTACCAGGAAGCCTGCCTTCCCAGTGAGGGAAGTCTGCACAGAAACTCAGCACACTCCATCAGATGGAGAAGGACATCCACTCTGACAACTGGCTAGTGAGCGTGTACAGTTAAATGAACATATAAAATAAGTTACTAAATAAGAAAACTCAGCATGTCAGAAAATCCTACAGCTCATATATATGCTTGATAGAATTTGCTTGGATTTGAAAACAATTCTCAAAATTTATATAGCATTACTAATAATGAATTTTGAAGCTGAAAGTTTTCTAAACAATCAGTAACTGTAATTATTAACTAACCATTTTCATGTCTCATGATGGTGATATTGACTGAAAAAATACACAAAGCCTAAAAGCTGAGAGTTATCTTTTATTTAGAGGGAATTTTTCAGTTGGTAAAGAATCTGCCTGCAATGCAGGAGACCCTGGTTCAAATCCTGTGTTGGGAAGATCCCCTGGAGAAGGGAAAGGCTACCCACTCCAGTATTCTGGCCTGGAGAATTCCATGGACCGTATAATCCATGGGGTTGCAAAGAGTTGGACACAACTGAGTGACTTTCACTTCACTTCACTTCACTTTTAGTGTTTAAGTCTGGAGGTAGCATCTCAAGAACCCTGGGAGAACTGCTCTTAGGAGGTGAGGCGAGGAGTCAGGTTATATAGAAGTTTTGGAACAAAGGGCAGGTAGTCTGAAGGTCAAAAGTACTTTTGTGAATTAAAGAAAACCAAGCAATGGCACCCGACTCCAGTACCCTTGCCTGGAAAATCCCATGGATGGAGGAGCCTGGTGGGCTGCAGTCCATGGGGTCGCTAAGAGTCGGACACGACTGAGCGACTTCACTTTCACTTTTCACTTTCCTGCACTGGAGAAGGAAATGGCAACCCACTCCAGTGTTCTTGCCTGGAGAATCCCAGGGACGGGGGAGCCTGGTGGGCTGCCGTCTATGGGGTCGCACAGAGTCGGACACGACTGAAGCGACTTAGCAGCAGCAGCAGCAGCAAGCATCCCAAGTTCAGGAATTTAACACTTTTCTCTGTATAGAAGTTGCAAGAGTCTGGGCTCATGGAAGTCATTCCTTTCATAAATGCATCTCAGCTATCTGAGGCCATCTCAGCTATCTCAGCTATCCTGTGTTTTCATATCCTGAGCTCCTTTGGCCTCACCGTAGGTAGGGAGTGGCTGTAGTCTGCTGGAGGCTGATGGCAGGTATTCTTCTCCTTCCCCAGTGCCCTTAGGCTCACCAGCTCACTCTGGAGGGCTGTAATCACTGATGGCGGTGACAGCCTTGTTTACTGATATGGCAGGAAATATTTCATCTCTCAGTGGAAAGACTGAATTTTCTTTCCATTCTTGCTAAAAGAATAATATTATAAAAGTGGTTATAAGCAGCAAAAAATGTAGTAAGAGACCATCATAAAGTGTGTTAACAGTTAATAGGTAAAATAACACTTTTCTGGAAAAATAGAAGTCCAGACAGAGTTCAACACGAATGCAGTTTTTTTTGCTCAGCAATACATGTTTCTGACCTTGGGTTTTTAATTGTCATATGACAAAGCTCCACCCCTACCCCAAATGTTTCATGTCTAATCCAAAATGCAGGAGGGAAAAATGCATAAAGATGTTTGTCCCAGTTTTATTTATAATGGGGGAAAAAGATCTGAGTATTTCATGGTAAGGAACAGCGAGGCCAAATTGGGATATGACAATGCTATTTTAGTATTATGCAGCCATTAAAACTAATGTTTTCGAAGAGCTTCTAGTAACATTGAAACAGCTGTCATATTACACCAAAGAAAAAGCAAGCACACCAGAAACTAAATGATAGAATATGTCAACTATACTTCAATTTTTTAAAAGAGCAGCATATAAAATTGTACATCTTAATGTCCATTAAAATATGTCTAGAAAAAGAGTGAAAGGAACAAACAACTTCCATTGCATGGAATTGCCTCGAAAGCCGAAGGACACAGTTGAGCCCCAGGGAGGGCCAGTATAGCACAGTTTGCTGCCTTCAGCACAGGGGCTTCTCCTTCCCAGGCGAGAACTGGTCACAGATTCCTGTGATTTAGAGGAAACAGCCCTGGCCTCCCTCTAGGGTGAGTGCCTCTCCCTTCTGGGAAGACAGGAACTTTGTCATCAACACTGGCTGTGATGTAATGAGGGCTGTGCAGAACCCCAGAGGGTCACACTGGTGCGGGAGGTTGACACAGGATGGGGCAAGAAATTTCTCGTGATGTTGTTAGTCACCCCGGCTGTGGGAAATAGGCTGTCAAGGCTGAATTAGCAGGAATAGAGGCTCTTGCCCAGAATAGCTGCTCATGAAACATAAACACACACTTATACACAATACACAACACATACACATTTACACACATATACACACATACATATACTCATACACAAACTTATACATGTATATACACATACACTTGGGTTTCCCTGGTAGCTCAGCCGCTGAAGAATCTGCCTGCAATGCAGGAGACTCTGGTTCAATTCCTGGGTCATGAAGATTGGCTGGAGAAGGGATAGGCTACTCACTCCAGTATTCTTGGGCTTCCCTGTTGGCTCAGACAGTAAAGAATTTGCCTGCAATGTGGGAGACCTGGGTTCAGGAAATCTGGGTTCCATCCCTGGGTTGGGAAGATCCCCTGGAGGAGGGCATGCAACCCACTCCAGTATTCTTGTCTGGAGAATCCCATGGACAGAGGAGCCTGGTGGGCAATAGTCCATGGGGTCACAAAGAGTCAGATAACTAGCACAGCACAGCACATGTACACTTAGACACATGTACACACAGGTACATGTAGGCATGGACACATGAACATGCTGCACACGTATACACATACTTACACACATACACTTGTGCACACTTATGCATACACACACAATATATACATATACACATGCACTCATGACACACATACTACATTACAACATAAACACTTAGCAGAGGAGTATAAAGGACCCCAGTTGTGGTCAGAGGACCTGACACTTAGTCTAAATTGTGACTAACTGAACCATACTATTTGGTCTAAATCTCTTAAAACACTTTCCCTCCAAAGTGTGGTTAAATCACCATCTGTAGGATCTCTTTTCATCAATAAAATTCTGTGATTTCAGTGGGACAAGACACATTATTCAACAGGAGCTTGTCTCGGTCCCTTCATGGTACTGCTGACAGGATCCCCACAGGCTAGTGTCCGCCTTGGGCACCTGGCCAGGCCACCATCACCAAGCAATAGCCCCTAGAGTGACGGGCATCAGAGTCCGATGCCACGGAAACCTTTGCTGTAGTATCTGTGAAGCTTCTTTCCTGCCTTCCGCTCCAACCGCACACATTTCTTTTCATCAGAGAATTGCCTTGTGAACAATAGACACAAGCACCTGTTTGAGGCGTTTCCACCAGGATTAGCAGCTGTTTCCTTCTTGGGTCATTTCCTGCTCCACCACACGCATTTCCAGAAATGCATATCGAAGTGGCTGACTACTCCCTGAAATCCCTTTTCAGGGGCACCTCCCTGACCAGGTGTTCAGCAGGGGCAGAAGTTGCTGGCCCTGACCTGGCCCCTGCCTGGCAGCTGCTGAGTCCTCCCACCCGTACATGACCTTTGGTTGCAATGATAAAATGGACCTCAAACTCAGGTGGCCTTGCAAACACAGTCACAGTCCCTGAAAATATCCCCCTGAGAGCAAATTTTTGGGCTCCAAAATCATTGCAGATGGTGATTACAGCCATGAAATTAAAAGATGCTTACTCCTTGGAAGGAAAATTATGACCAATATAGACAGCATATTAAAAAGCAGAGACATTACTTTGTCAACAAAGGTCCATCTAGTCAAGGCTATGGTTTTTCCAGTAGTCACATATGGATGTGAGAGCTGGACTATAAAGAAAGCTGAGCACTGAAGAATTGATATTTTTGAACTGTGGTGCTAGAGAAGACTCTTGAGAGTCCCTTGGACTGCAAGGAGATCCAACCAGTCCATCCTAAAGGAGATCAGTCCTGGGTGTTCATTGGAAGGACTGAAGTTGAAGCTGGAACTCCAATACTTTGGCCACCTGATGCGAAGAGCTAACTCATTTGAAAAGACCTTGATGCTGGGAAAGATTGAGGACAGGGGGAGAAGGGGACAACAGAGGATGAGATGGTTGGATGGCATCACCAACTCAATGGACATGAGTTTGGGTGAACTCTGGGAGTTGGTGATGGACAGGGAGGCCTGGCGTGCTACGATTCATGGGGTTGCAAGGAGTCGGACACGACTGAGCGACTGAACTGAACTGAAAGAGTTTAGTTGAGCCTGAAGGCCAGCCTGGGGATCAAGTGCCAACTCACCAGGCTCTGTGTGCCTGGGGCTGGCACCCCCTCATAGCAATAGGTGCCCAACAGACATCTGGGGAATGACAAATCAGAGCACCTTATCCTCATGAACAGCGTGGCCTGATTAAATCTTCAAGAATCCAAAGTCCTGAAAAGACTATTGTTGCCTTCACAAGTATGAATTCAAACTTTTCAACAACAAAAAGAACTAAAACCTGAACAAGTAAATGAAAAAAGAAAAGAAGTCAAACAAAATTCTCACTTCTTCCTTCCATGATAACCATTTTACAGTTTTTTTTTAATAACAAATATCAAATCCTTCAAAAGGCAATCTTTCATTTTTTTATTTCACTTTCCCCCTAAAGTGGGGGGCACATGCTTTGCTGGGCTGCACTAAACACATGAATAGTCTTGTGTATTACCAAACACATGAGAAGTCTTATATATTACTAAACACATGAGTAGTTTTGTATATTACTCAGCAAGCTTTACAGTTACCTGGGTATTTTTAGGTTCCAGCTTTCTTTTTTCTCTGTTCTTAAAAAACTGGGGTAAAATAAATGTAACATTTTTTTTTTCATTTTAATAACTTGTAACTGCATGGTGCAGTGGCAGTAAATACACTGATTTTATTGTGCCACTGGCACCTCCAGAACTTTTTTCATCTTGCAAAACTGCAGCTCACCTTTTATTCTTAGTGAAGGTCTTCCTCTATTAACTCAGATCTCTTGGCTACCCTTCAGTTTTACGGCCTGGCTAGCATCTAGTGCTGTTGATACAGGAGTAGCCAGGCCCAGCTCTTCACTTTGGTATGGCTTCTCTGCAGTCACACCAGCAGGATTTAGAAAGACTGGTGGAGACTCTGGACACAGAAAGGGCCAGAGAGTGTTTAGTCGCTAAGTCGAGTCTGACTCTTTGCGACCCTTTGGACTTTACCGCCAGGCTCTTCTGTCCATGGGATTTCCCAGGCAAGAAGACTGGAGTGGGTTGCCATTTCCTTCTCCAGCGGATCTTTCCAACTCAGGCACTGAACCTGTATCTCTTGCACTGGCAGGTGGATTCTTTATCCAGTGAGCCATCAGGGAATCCCAGAAAGGGCCAAGGGTAGTTTTATGGTTTTCAGGGAATCCTGTAAGTGTAATGGTAAACCGCTTTCTGCAAAAAAGACCACCCAGAATTCTGATTCCTTTTCAAAGGTGTGGGATCCAGATTTTTGAACCAATCAGAATCCCCAGAAGTCCCCTCTAACCCATGCCTTAGAGACTTTGGGTCATTAGGATGCTCCTTTCTATAGGGGAACCCTGGGCACCCCAGAGCAACCACAGGGGATGAGGAACATGTGCCTAAGTGCATTTTACAGCAACTCCAATAAAGGGTCCACAAAAGGCTTTTTCTGGCTCCTAAGAACCTAAACCTTTGATTCTCACTGTGGGGCAGGAGGCTATGAATGGCTTGGTTTCTTCCCTCCTGTAGGAGGCAGAGTCATCTACTAATGTTGGGGTTTTGCAACAGTTCTAACCTAGCTAGAGTTCATGGCACTGAAGACCCCCGAATGTCGCCTGGAATGTTCCCACAGCACTTGCCAGGGAAGGGCAGTGAGCTCAGTGGTCCTTAAACTCTGGGTAGTAATGATTCTGAAGCATGGCTTCAATATTTCAGGAGCTTAGGTGGCCCCATAATCGTATGAACAGGCACCTGCATAAAACAAAAGTCTGAAGACTCGTGCGGGATGTCTGCCGCCTCTGCTTTATTTACCCAGCATCCTCCTTCTGTCCCTTTCTCCTGCTGACAGGACTCCCTTCTTGGGGGAAATGCTCCTTTCCCAAAACTGTCCCAGGGTTCCCGGGGCCAGGCCAATCATTTGAACCACTGGGACAGAGCATGACCCAGGCTGGAGCAGTCAGAATCTTTCTCTGGGATTTTACTTACTGATGCAGCCAGACACAGCCCTCGCCTCCTGGGCCCTATGTCCTGGTGCTAGACCCTGTGATGTGAAGCACTTCTGAAGCAGGAGGAAACAAAGCTGACATTCAGGAGGGAGTTGACACAAGAGAAGGAGGTTCTGGGAGTTCTCTGGTGGCCTAGTAGTTAGGATTTCGAAATTTCATTGCCTGAATTCGATCCCCAGTCAGGAAACTGAATTCCTGTAAGCTGAGTGTGGCCAAAAAAAATAAAAGGAGGTTCTATTCCTCTAAGGCAACTGTGATTTCAATTTCAGTGCCAAATCCTTTTGACACATTATCTGTATACAGCTTTAAATTTTATTTCATTAAAATTTATTTTCTCCCTATAAAAGTAAACCATGTTTATTAAGGACAATTTAGGCAAAACAGAAATGAATTCTACTTCCACCACCACAGAAAAACATCAACCACACCATTGCAGTATTTTTCCTTACAGTTTTTTTTTCTTTGCTAATTTTTTTTTTTTTTAAAGAAGTCTTGAGATTTTACTAAAGATGGGTTTTGTCACTTAGAGTTTTTGACACTTACAGCTATCATACAGGACTGAACCTGATGGCCTGGGGCAGTATGGTCTCTAAGTAAAGGCAGGCAGGTATGTATCTTTTGTAGCAAGTTTTCTCTTGCTCCCATAGGGCACTAGTCTCTCCACCTTTGTACAGAAATAGAAAGCTTCCTATTTCCCCATAGCAGAGAACTAAATGATACAATTTGGTTTTGAGGCTCACCTAAGGAAATGGAAAGAGCTTCTTTTCTACATCATCCAAGCTCTTTCTGCTTTTCCACACCTTTCCCAACTTAATTAAGCACCTAATAAACTGCTGTTGATTTCCAGCCCTAAGAGTTTAGGTTTAATCACTTTCTAGACTGGCTGGTCCCACGAGGTGGGGTACTGACAAATGAAGACATGACAAAAAGAATCATTTTTGAATTAAAGACCAACAAGCTAATGCAACAAGCAACAGTTTATTTATAAAAAAAAAAAAAAAAAGGAAAAGAAAAAAAGAACAAAAAAGAAAACTTTTTTTACTACATCTTAAAGATTAAGTAAAAATACCTGTATTAATATATATGTATATACATACTGCATATATATATACATATGATATAATATTAAAATTACATGCTTCTCAGGACAGAAGAATTAGGACATGTTCCCTTATTTCAATTTAAAACTCCATTACAATTCAAAATCACTGCAAGAAAACTTGCTTCCTTTATTTTCTTTTTGCGACTTCAAGTACAGGAAGTTTTCAAACCAGGATCTAAATGTGGAGAACCATCTGCTATGCACAATGACAACGAACTGCCACAAATCATGAGTTGGGGTCTTCTGAATTCTCACACAGGTCTTGGCTCCCTATGACCGTGTCAACCTTCTACCTGAGACGACAGGGGATGAAGAAGCATGACAGCCTGCAGGTTCCACGTGAACGTTCACACTGACGATGAAACAGAAGCAAACACGAACATGTCTTGCAGTAACAACACTGGCCATGAAATTGCTCTAGAGGAGGTTTCTTTCTCCCCTTTCCTTGCCAAAGGAAACACAAGTTTCCAAAAAAAAAAAAACAAAAAACAACCAAAAACCCTCGGGTGAAGCACCTCTGGCGATGATCAGCATACAGCAAGAGACAGAGAGGGAGTGTTTCTTTCTCAACAGCTTCGGGCTGACTTGGATGATTTCAAACACACCCTCTTCTGCAAAAGGCACTCACATATTGTCTGTTTATAAATCATACAGTGGGATTCCTTACATGGGAGTTTTTCCTACAAATATAAAAGAGATAAGCTGAGGACATGATATAACAAAGAAAAGAGTATAAGAAATACACATCTTGGATAAATGTGCGCTTTTTTTTTTTAAAGGACATTTAATATAACAGTTTAAAAAAATTTCATTGAAAAGTTAGGAATTCCAATAAAATTATCATTAAGAAGCAAGGTACTAGAGGATGAGAGGTGGAGGGTGGCTAGCTTTTCAAATGGCCAAAGGTTTAAAGGATAGGGTCTGCTCTTGAACTAGAAAGACCATTCATTCACACATCAGGGAATGTGTGAGAGGAGGGAGGTAGCGCAGAGAAATAGGCGAGGCGGGGAGGGAGGGGGCGTCCTTCAGGATGTGGGCGTAGGAAGGAACGCGCCGGAATCTCTGGTGGGAAAGATGGGCTGTGTCCCCCTTGCCCCTGCAGTTGGAAGAGACCCTGCCCAAGCCAAAGGCTGCCCTCACCGGGACACGACCGAGCTAATGGAATTGTAAGATGTGCCACTGTTGCAGCTTGAGGCGTAGGCCTCCTGGCCGTTGCCGTCGAGGTTGATTTTGAACACAGAGGACGCCTTCAGCAGGAAGTCCGCTGCGTCCCGACGCCCCAGCTCCCGCAGTTTGGACATGAGAATGCCGACAGTGCTCTCGGGGTAGGAAGTCCATTCCCGGAGCAGGGCGTGGACTGGGCTCGGGAGGAACTCCTTGGGAGACCCGTTATTGGTGTTGTACTTGGCCACAAGGTCGGGGAGGCCCAAGTTCATGGCAAGGAGGCACCAGTCCTTCCCCATGGGGTCGGGCGGGTCCAGCAGGCGACTGAGTTTCCTCCGGGTCAGGAGGTTCAGATCTGACGCGTGGATGTCCATGCCGAGGCTGGCCTGCGAGTAGACGTCGTGACAGCCGAAGCACATGATACTGCTAAAGCTCTCCTTGTACCCGCCCATGGTGTTGGTCAGTGAGGTCTCCTTGAGAGTCTGCGCCCGGAAGAAGTCCCGTGGCTGGTAGATCATGACGGGCTCGTGGTGCTCTCGTAGCTGCTGGGGGCTCAGGTAGTGCTTCACCGTCAGCAGCCCGGGCAGCGTGGTGGCCATGACGTTCTCGATGGTGCTGCACACGGAGTCCAGCAGGAAGCAGCACTTGATCTTCTCCGTCTCCAGTCCACGCACCTGGACCTCAATACCCTGGCCGTGGTTGACCAGGAGCACCAGCAGCTCGGCCCCGCGATTGGCGATCTTGCAGCCGTTCACCCACAGGCGAATGTCCGCGTCCCCCTCGGTGCTCTGCTGGTGGATCCACCGGCACAGGTTCACCTGCACCTTGTGGAAGATGCCACATGGGAAGGGGGTGAGGTGCTCCACCGGGACGACGCGCACGCCGCCGTAGACCCGCGCCTCGTCCTCCTCGTCCGTCCAGGAGCGGTGCAGGCTGTCAGTCTTGATCAGGGCGGGGATGTCCACCATGGTCCCGCTGCTCAGGTCCCGTGCACAGATGTCCATGGCATCCAGGATCTGCAGCAGCTCCTCCACGTCACTGTCGGGCACCAGGCGCTGGACGTCCTCCATGGTGTAGCGGCCGCGGTAATGGTGCAGGGCCCGTGGGGTCTCCACAGAGAGCAGCTTCCCCAGAACGTTGGTGCACAGCCAGCGGGGATCCAGGAGCAGCACGTCCTGGACGGTCTCGCTCTGCATGATGTTGATCTGTCCAAGGGGACAAGGGGAAGTCATGCATTAGGAACATAGAGGGCCAGATAACCCAGCTGCTCAAACCACTAAGGGGCCTGAGCAGGGATGAAATCTGTGCAGATGCCATAAGGAAGGACCCAGGACATTCATATGGAGGGGTCTCAAAATCAATTCTCAGCCAAGAAATACCAGCTTGGCAATGTCATAAGGGAGATTCTGAAAAGACTACCTTTGACTCTTATTATAAAAGGCCAATGCAATAAGAGAGGGAGAGACAGAAGCCAAATACAATGGGTGATTTTTGGCTGGATTCTGAATCCCAAAATAAATACACAAATGAATAAAATTAGCTGTAAAAGAAAATACTGGGACAAGTGGCAAATACTTGAAAGAGGACTATAAATTCAACCATAGTATTATATCAACGTTGTGCTTCCAGGATATGATAATCAATTATATTATGGTTATGTGGGAGAATGTCCTCCTTAGCAGATGCTAGCTAAATTATTTAGAGGTGAAAGGTCATGATGTTTGCAAAGCAAATAAATAAACAGAAGAGAGACAAAGCAAATTTAGCAAAGCGTAAACAGCTAGTTAAATTAGGTTTGGAGGATATGAGGATACATCCTACTGTTCTTGCAACTTCTCTGAAGGCTTGAAATTTTTCAAAAAAGATAAAGAATGTTATATTAGACTGTTCTGGAAAGATATGCTACCATAGTGGTTGGGGCTGGAGGGGAAAGGGAGGAATGAGACGAGAGGTGATGGCCAAAGGGGACTTCAGCTTTTCCTGTCATACTCATTTCTTTAAAAAGCAGAAGTTAGAAAACAAAATGACACACACACACACAAACAGAAGCAACTTTCTTCTGTCCTTGGTTAGTTCTACAAAGATCAGTGATCTCGCATGGAGGCTGAGACCTGTTTGCACTGGGAATACTTTTCTCCCCATGAAAAGTGAAAGAAAGTGTTAGTTACTCAGTGATGTCCAACTCTTTGCAATGTCATAGACTATATCCTCTGTCCTTGTAATTCTCCAGGCAAAAATACTGGAGTGGGTAGCCATTCCCTTCTCCAGGGGATCTTCCTGACCCAGGGATCAAATCCAGGTCTCCTGGGATGCAGGCAGATTCTTTACCATCTGAGCCACCAGGGAAGCCCCCACTTTTCTCCCTGTAGTCTTAAGTCTTTGAGATGCCCTCTGTTCAAACTTGAGACATTTCTGGAATGCAGAACAGTGTCTTTTAGTTTTTAATAAGGCATTTGGTAGAATGGGCTTCCCTGATTCCTCAGTTGGTAAAGAATCTGCCCGCAATACAGGAGACCCTGGTTCAAGTCCTGGGTTGGGAAGATCCCCTGGAGAAGGGATAGGCTACCCACTTCAGTATTCTGACCTAGAGAATTCTGTGGACTATCCATGGGGTTGCAAAAAGTTGGATACAACTGAGCGACTTTCACTTTCACTTTGGTAGAATACTGTCTGCAGTTTAGTCCTAGACATAACTATCTCCTCAGGGTCACCGAAGACAGACAGATACACTGTGCCTTATTGATAGCGACTAAGGAGACAGATGACTGAGTGCAATGTGCGATCCTGAGCCAGAAAAAGACAGAACAACTGATGAAATCTGAGTAAGAACCTTAGATTATTTTCTAGAGAGCAGCACAGTACTGGAGAGGGGCTGGCAGCCAGAGTAGGGCATCCTGATTCAGATTTCCCTTCTTTTCTTTTTACCTTCATTTACTTATTAAAGTCTCAAGAGCAAGGAGAGAAGAATTGCTGAATTGACCAGCTAGAAAGTTGCTGGTCAAATGCCAGAAGGCAAGAGAATACGTTATTAAAAAGAGTGAGCTTATTATTGTGGTTAAAATACATACGTTTATATCTAGCACTATAAGGTGAGCTTTGGTCCTTCGTTTTTCCCATCCTTGGAGGCAATCATTTAAAGTACTGCTGGAGGGGCTAGTGGATTTAGCCTGTGGTTTCATGGGGATTCAAAGACTGACACAATCATTGCCTGAGGCTCTAGGTTTTTAGGATCACTGGCTTCTTGATTTAATCAGAATTTCAAGCCTATATGATCCATGGCCAAGGGCCCAAAGTGGCCCCTGAGAATGGGGAGGCAAACTTCTTGTTTGTAAGATTCTCTGAACTGCTTCTGGGTTTTCATGTTCAGAACTGTTCTTCTTGTTCCAGACTAGCTTATACTGTTTCCTGATTTCACAAGATGGAAGCATGTGAAGGCTATGCCCCCTTTAGAGGGACAGGCAGCATATGAAGCAATTAGAACAGACTTCCCAAACTACATCCCAGTGCTGAATGTAACACAACCAGAAACAGAGATTTCTATTTCTTGATCATCTCTGGGGACCACCGCTTGGCACATCTTAGTGTCTCCAGATGTCATCTCCCTGAGGATACATCACTGCCATTTCTTGACTGTCTGTGAACCCACTAGGTCTGTGTGTAGCTGACACGCCTCATGGAGAGCAGTCATCCGAGCTGCAGGAATCACAGCTAAGCACCAGGTGCTATGGGGAGAGGGAGGAGAGGCCCAGTCACCCAGGGTAGTGGGAATTCTGCCCTCAAGCTTAGAGAAGCCAGAAAATCAACCAACTAAAGCAAAGCGGAAAAAAAAAAAAAAAAGACAACAACAAATAAACAGCCCTTTTAAGGTGGACAGGAGAGCAGAGGATCACAGTTCAGGAAATCACTCCAGCCCTCCTGTGAGGCATCAGGGGCAGTGCGCAGTTGCCACTCTGCCCCTCCAGCTCATCCCACCTTCAGATGCTGGAAGTGCATCCCGGGGGGCTCCTCCCAGATCCCTGCCAGGCTGGAGCGCTCACCTCGCCAGCACTGTGGAGCTGCTGGGCGATGTGCCGGAGGTCTGCCTCGCTGGCCAGGGGGTTCAACTGGTCCTGTACGTCGTACACGAACTGCTGCAGTGACATCAGCTGGTTGGGGCCATTGAGCTTCCTCCAGGAGGGCAAAGTGGAGATGATCTTTTCACATAGGTGAGTCATTGGAGGGCAGACCTAGAACATGCAGGATGGGCAGGTCAATGTTCTGCTGTGGGGACTCAGGGGCAGCTGGGACTAAAAATGACGCTGCTCACATCTGCACTGCTGCATGGAATTATTTGGGTGCACTCATGCTTTTTTGGCTAAGTACTGGGGCAGGTCTTTTTTTTTAAATTTGAACAACACTAATAGCTTTATTTAACAAACATTGAATAACTACTATATGCAAAAAGCACTGTGTTAGGTGCCTGGGGCAGTTCTTTTTTCAGACTGCCTTTAAGCAGAATCTATTTCACAAATCTACAAGTTTACAGAGGCTTTCACTTCTGTTCATGTTAGACAGATGGTGAGGCTTTGCAATAATGGTTCTGGAACTGTGGACTCCATGACCTAAGGTGCACCAACTTCTGATGTCCCCCCACCCCCTTGTAGTGAGGGTTTCAGCCAGGGGGTGACCACTTTATGAACAAAGAGACAGGAAAAGAGAGTTAAGTATCATTATATCAACATTAGATGGGTTTTTACCAGTAAATTAGGTATCGTTGAGGATTACTGTTGAGATGTACATGTGTGCTAAGTCACTTCAGTCGTGTCTGACTCTCTGTGACCCTATGAACTGAAGCCTGTCAGGCTCCTCTGTCCATGGGATTCTCCAGGCAAGAATACTGGAGTGGGTTGTGTGCCCACCTCCAGGGGATCTTCCCAACCCAGGGATCGAACCTGTGTCTGTTATGTCTCCTACATTGGCAGGTGGGTCTTTACCAGTAGAGCCAATTTGATTAATTCTGGGTAATTGGCTTGTAATGAGCTTTTCATCTCTTAACTTGGTTAAATAAATCAGTCTGTGTTACAGACTCATATAATCAACACATCTTCCTAATTAAACCTATGCTTTTGAACTGTGGTGTTGGAGAAGACTCTTGAGAGTCCCTTGGACTGCAAGGAGATCCAACCAGTCCATTCTGAAGGAGATCAGCCCTGGGATTTCTTTGGAAGGAATGATGCTAAAGCTGAAACTCCAGTCCTTTGGCCACCTCATGCGAAGAGTTGACTCATTGGAAAAGACTCTGATGCTGGGAGGGACTGGGGGCAGGAGAAGAAGGGGACGACAGAGGATGAGATGGCTGGATGGCATCACTGACTCTATGGACGTGAGTCTGAGTGAACTCCGGGAGTTGGTGATGGACAGGGAGGCCTGGCGTGCTGCAATTCATGGGGTTGCAAAGAGTCGGACACGACTGAGCGACTGAACTGAACTGAACTGAACTGAACAAGCCATACACTGCACTGCATCATTTGTTGGGCAGTCCCTTTTTCAATCACATTTTTATGCCCCCTAAATTCAACAACATTCCCAGGGCTAAAAGCAGTGGGTTTGGTGAGTTCCATCTGCCCGATTTCAGGAGCTATGGGGTACAGGGACGTGGAGCAGATATATGCCACACCTCAGCTCAAAACGCTGCAGGGAACACAGGCCCTTGTCCCACCTGGTGGGCAGGCACTGAGCCCTTTACAGACCATTGTTTCTGATCGCCACCCACGGGGTTCTGTGACCAGGTTCTCTGAGGCCCTCCAGGCTTACTCCCTGCCCACTGAGTGCTGTAGTGCAGCCCCTTTCAGAAAGTCGGGGTCAGGCTTCACGAGAGAGGAGAGAGTTCCTGAAAATTCCTAAAGCACATCTGGAACTGGAGCCTGGTGTTGTAAACAGGTCACTTCCATCAGGTAAACAGTAAATTATAACTGAAGAGGGCCTCTACCAGGCAGGGGGGTAAGAGCCGTATCCTTGTTACACTGGAGCTTAGACAAAAAAACAGTCCCTGGAGCACTTTTTTTTTCTTTTTTTAGCGTTTTCCATTAGAACATTTGCTCATTTCAGATAGCTTTTTGAATATTATGGATAGTAATCTTTCATATGCCAGAAGCATTGAGAATATTTTTTTCCCCAATCCATGTCACCTTTTAACTTCATTTATGGAATTTATTTGCCAGAAAAAACTTTTTAAACTTTTATGTTGTCCAATGTATTTGAACAAACTATTGGTGTATTTTCTTTGAAAACTTCTGAGGTTCTCTGTCTTGGTTTAAAAGGTTTCTCGAACACTCTCGAGGTATTTTAAAAATAAATTCTCTTGCATTTCTATTCAAGATACTGCTTTTTACATTTAAAAGCTTTAATCTACCTACAGTTTATTTTGGGGCTGCGTAGTGAGTAGGAGTTCAACCTTATTTCCTTCCAGGCAAATAGCCAGTTGTGCCAGGTCACTTATTAAATTTCCCCATTAAAGTTAAATAACATCTCTGTTTTCTATTAAATTTCTGCAGATGTTCTGAACTATTTCTGCCCTCACTAATCTATTCCATTTATTTACTGATTGCAGAGCCTTTGTGTTCACTTATTCTTCTATTGAAATGTTAAGACAAAAACCCCATGTCCTCAATCCCATTCAGATCCTAATGAGAACTGTACAAAGTTTACATAACTTGGGAAAATGAAACACTTCCTAAGATCTTGCCATCTAAGAACACCATCTCATTCCATTTGGTCATCTATTATTTCTTCAGTGAATTTTGTTGGTGACTCTTTTTCCACTTTTCTGCATTTCCCAAATATTTCACAATATGTTTACTCACTTTTGAATTGCTTTTGTAATTTTTAGGAAGCAATTTTACTCTTAAACAAACCACTAAAACTCAGAATTTCATACACTCTAAGGTAGTCTGTCTTGCCCATAACAACTCTTCATCTCGAGGCCATCTCCTCATTTCTCTACTCTTGCTCACCCTAGAACAACAGGATAAAAACGTGGCCATGTAGACACCTTGTACTGGGTTCCCTGAAAACCAGACCAAATACGAGAACCATACAAAGAGGCACAAAGAGGCACAAAGAGGTCCAAATCCCTGGCCACTGGCTGGTCCGGCTGAAGGTTGGGTCCAGCCGTCCCCAGGTATACTCACCGAAACAATCTGGCTCCGTATTTCTTGCAGGTGATTTCGAAGCACCTTCATGTCCTTAGACCCAGAAGCCCCGGCATCCAGAACAAAGAGCTTATTTGAAATGTGAAGATCGTTCCCAAACCTAAGGGAAGAGCAGTGGCCTCCTGAGAGGGACGCAGTCTCCCCAGCTGTTTCCACAGAAGGCCAGGCTGCTGCTGGTCCAAAGAGCTGGTGGGGGGCAAGGAAGGGCTGGTGGCCTTGCAGAGACACACTCACACCTGCTGTTGGCTGGCCTCTGTAATGTTGCCCTGGTGTGGAGGCCTGGGGACACCGCCTGCTCCGGGTGCAGACAGGTGCCAGGTTCCACAAAACTGGGGAACACAGCTTCCCCCGACACAGGAAGGGGAGGCCTAATGAACTCACTTGACCAGGCAGGAGAAGAGATGCTGTGGAAGCTGATGGAGTGAGAAAGAGGGATGAGCATGAAACAACACCTTAGACCTAAAGTATTAACTAGTAGGTCACCAGAAACCGTAACAACATTGTTAATCGGCTACACTCCAATACAAAATAAAAGGTTCAAAAAAAGAGTATGAGTAGAAGCCTTATTTTTCATATCAGGAAGATAATAGGTAAGTGTGAGTTGATAAACCAAGAATTCAAATTACTAGCATATTAAGTAGAGCTTTAGGTTCAAAATTTTGGGGGGGGATAGACACTAAGTAAAAATAGATACTTCTACGCTGTGATTCTAAGCACATCCATATTCCTCAGTGAAACAAAAAAATTTTCCAAGAATACTGGACATAAAATGCACTCTGATATTTTCTATCATGTTCCTCTTACCTATATTCTACTGCAGGCCTCTGAAATGAAGTTTATGATCCACTAGCAGGTTGCAACTTATATTCTAAGAAATACTGATTGATGTCCTCATACACAAAAAAGAGAAATATGCGAGGTGACTGATATGTTAATTAATGAGATGGAGAGAATCCTTTCACATTGTGTATATATATATATTGAATCACCACTTTGTATAGTTTAAATAGCTTACAATATCACTTGTCAATTATATCTCAGTAAAGCTGAAAAAAAAAATGCACAAAACAGCTAAAAAGAGTTACCTCTGAGCAGTGGTACTCCAAGGCTGCTGATTTTTATCCTGTGCCTTTTACTTCTGTTTCATTTGTTATTATGTGTACTGGTGGCTTTGGTAACAATGAAACATACAATAAAAATTTCAGCCCAGCCAAAGAGACCTTTCAGGGCTTTCATTCCTCCCTCTGGGTCACCTGATTTCGGCTGCATTGCCTGAAGATACAGCAGCCACCTTACCTGTTCCTGATCTCTTTCAGCAACGAGGTGTCTTTGTCATATCCAAACTCGCCTCCAGCTGAACGAGGAAGGTTCACGATGTCGGCATGGGTGGCCACCAGGACAACTCGGAGTGGGTTCTTCAGCTTGCCGCCAAAGGCTGAGGGCAGAAAGTGAGCCATTTCATGCCTGCCAGGTGTGGAGAGCAAACCTCCACCCTGCCGAGGTGAGGTGGGGTGCTCGGCCTCAGGTCTGGGCCGCCTTGCTAGGTGGACGAGACTGGTACATTTTGTCTGCAGACTTGCAAACCTATGCCTGCTGATCGGAGTGACCTACAAGGTCACTAGAAGGTCTAGGCCTGGCCAAAGATGGAATGAGCCTATTTTCTGGGCCTCAAGGAAGGCTGCTCAGAAGTAGACCAGAAGCGACCACAGAACATGTTGCAGCTTCTCAGATCTTCCTCCAAGTAGGCCTTGTTTGCATGGTGAGGGGAGATCTAACCTCTGGCTGGGGGATGCCCTTTCCAAGACCAGAGCCAGCTGCTGAATGCAGCACAGCACAGAAATGGCTCAGAAGGGAAACTCCTGCAGTTCACATCAGCAGAGAGCCTCTCACTTATGGCAGTGTTTAAAATGAAAACATGAGAAAGGAGGGGACAAAAGTGGAGGTACCCTGAAGGGAATTAGCCCAATTTATTTTGCTGTTATATGTTTTTCAGGAAAAGAATTGACTGCTGAGTTTTACATTTCACCAGGGAAGGCTGCCTCTTTTTTTTGTCTGAAAAGAACAAAATAAGTCTGTCCACGCTGTCTTTTCCTCTAGGAGTAAGGCTAAGATACTACATTCAGTTAACATGGTTCCCTTTCTTTCATTTTTGATGGATGAAGGGGAGCTTGTTCTGTTTATTAATTACGTGCCCATTAGGTAAAGGCACAGCAGCTGTCAGATGAGGTGTCCCACTTTGCACCTAACAGAAATGACCACAGCTCAGAAATACAGAAAGAAAGTGAGAAATGACTCTCAAGGAATTGTTCAGAACTGAGTCTTTGTGGCAGAAATATGCAGTCATGAAACAACTCCTTGCAGAACAAAACCAACAGCTGAGCCTTAGGAAGCTTCCCGAGTGGAAATCTCCTGATAGGAGGGAGGAATAAGGGTGGCTTGCTGGCCACAAGCTGTCGGATCTGGGTGTGAGCGGGAAGCAAGGTCAGGAGGAAGGGCCATCCACCCCCTGGTGTCGCGGCTCACCTATCGGTTCTTCCACTGGGACAAGAGACTTCAGGAAACTAAGCCAGAAAATCACTTGATTCAGCTGAATCTCATAGGGTTCTTCTAGACTGAAAACGATGACATGGATGGACGTGGGATCGTTTGCAGCAAAATAGTCATAACAGCAGAAGTAGACAGGATTTCCAGAGAACTCCCACACGCTGAAGTCACCAATGCCTACAGAGAAAAAGGAAAAGAAAGGTTACAATCGTGAAACGCCACCAAATTTCAATCACAATCTTTCTCAGCATTTTAGGGTTTATGAAGAGGGACAGTGACATCCACCGCATTCATCTGTTTATTTATGCATCTACTTAAGTACAGATCTACATATGGAATATTTACACATCCCTATATTTTCTGTCTATGTCTGTTTCTATACCCACGCCTTGTATCTATACATCTATAGGTGGCTTAGGCGGTAAAGAATCTGCTTGCCATGCAGAACTTGGTTCAATCCCTGGGTCAGGAAGATCTCCTGGAGAAGGAAATGGCAGCCTACTCTAGTATTCTTGCCTGGAGAATCCCATGGACACAGGAGCCTGGTGGGCTACAGTCCATTGGGTCGCAAAGAAGTGGAGATGCCTGAGTGACTAACGCTACTACTACAATAAACCTGCTTGTACCTGTCATCTTCTTTTCCATTTTCCTTAACACTTCCATTATCATATCTGTATCATTATTATATGTGTATCTCTATCACATCTACTTGTAACACCCCAGAGTGGTACAAACACACACACACACCCCCTACACGTGTGTGTATGTGCATGCCTGTAAGCATACATGGAAAGGTGTATGTGTACAAATACTTTGTTTTCTACCCCCCAACACTGGAATCTTCACTATGAAATGTGACCTTAATTTTGGTTAAACAGTGACTAAATTCGCCTCTACGGCTAAGGGAGCACCCTGTTTTGGATGGCCACTGTACACAGGTGTAAGATGCAATAACTGATGAGCGGCTTGGCACATGAAGGATGTAAGAGGAACTGCGAGGAGATTGGGTCCGAGAGGCCAGCCACACTGGGGGAGGCAGTGGAAGGGTCAGGCTAGGGAGGAAGTGTGTGTGTGGGGGGGTGGGGGCGGGCGGTGCGGTTGTTTTCCCACACAGGGGCTGTGGTGCGGCTGGTTTTCCTATAAATATCATAGAACCTCCTCATGATCGTCCAGACACTTGGACACCACAAGGTCAGTGACATCCACCAAATGGCCTCTGGGAAGTCAGGCAGGACCACGTAAGTTATAGGATTTCAGGCTCCTTTTCCCTAATTTTTCCCCTTGGTGTTTACTCTGTGCCAGAAAGTCTGCAGTCGAGACATTCTGGAAGATCCTCAGGGTTTTTCTAGAGCCCAGCACTCCTGGGGAGCATGACCCTCTAAGTCTGGCAGCTAAGACCTCAGTGGGAATAGTTTTGGGAACACAGAAATTGGCCCTTTGAGCCTGCAGAGTGCTGGGAGCCAGACACGGGAAGGGGGTGAGACCAGGGGAGGAGGCGGGGTGAGGGTGTGGGTGGTGGGTGCTGAGCACACACTTCTCTCCCTACGCGGCGGGGCCAGCTGTGCTCCCCGGAACTCAGACAACACTCAGCTTTTAAGGGAGCAAAATGCATATGAACTTTATTTCCTTAGGGTCCCTGGCCCAGTAGCAGCATTGCCAGGAAAGGCCCCAGATGGGCTGAATCAGAGACTTAGGGGCAGGGCCTGGCAGTCTGTTTCCAGTGGCTCCAGGGGATGTGTGTGTATGTTGGAGTTTAGGAACCGCTGCTTTAGGTAAACACCCTGAGTATTCTATTTTTCACTGGGTTTAGTATATAAAAGGGCTTTCATGAAGATGCCCCCAATTTCTTCTGAGTTCCTCTCTCTTGGACCTTTAATAGACACCAGCTCATAAAATCCTCACAGTTAAGGGAACTCAGCCTCAGAGAAACTGCTCTATCCCTGTTCTGAATGGACTGCGTCTCAGCAAGGTTTGTGTTCCTGCTGGGGGCCCTGGGAGCTCTGGGGAGAGCACTTGGGTTTCAAATTGGGTATACCAACTGCTAATGGGACTGTATTTTATGAGGTTAAAAAATGCACTAATTTACTCAACAGACTCAAAAGACTGTTGAGTAAAGTCTATTTAAAAAATTTACTCTAAGTCTTTGAATTTGAGTCTTTAAATTTATTCCAAAGAGTAAACATACTCTTTACTCAAAAGACTCTTTATTTTTACCCAAAAGACTCTTTACTTTTACTCAAAAGACTCTTTACTTTTACCCAAAAGACTCTTCACTTTTACCCAAAAGACTCTTGAGAGTCTCTTGGACTGCAAGGAGATCAAACCAGTCAGTCCTAAAGAAAACCAATCCTGAATACTCACTGGATGCTGAGGCTGAAGCTCCAATACTTCGGCCACTTGATGCAATAGCCGACTCATTGGAAAAGACCCCCATGCTGGGAAGTACTGAGGGCAGGAGAATGGGGCTCAGAGGATTAGACAGTTGGATGGCATCACAGACTCAATGGACATGAGTTTCAGCCAAGCTCTGGGAGAAGGTGAAGGACAGGGAAGCCTGGCATGCTGCAGTCCATGGGCTGGCAAACAGTCGGACACGACTGAGCGACCGAACAACAACTTAACAGTCATTTGTTAAGCACCTACTGTGTTTAGTTTTACTTTTGGGATATTAACCAGCTGTGCCTCAGCCCTGGGTCACTCCTACGCTGGCCCTTTCTCTACCCTTCATGCTCGCCGGGACAGGTTCCCTGCTGGAAACTCTTTCGTTTGGGGAGGGTGAGCCATACCGTTCAAATAGGCATTCTGGATGTCGATTGCCTTCGTGGACTGGTCATCGGTGGCACAGTGCGGATGGTGGGACGGGGCCCCGAACACCTCCAGCACCCCCTTGGTGAGGCCCGGCTCGAACATCATGCTGCGGCTCCTGACGCTCACGTTCTCACAGCCCGGGTACAGGTTGCTGATGCTCACGGACACTGCGGGCCAGAGAACAGGCACGTTAGATCTTGCCTGCCCTGTCCCTCCCAGCCTCCGCCCTCTGTCTCCCCCTCCCTTCAGGCCAAGGTGTGTGTGTGTGTCCCTCGCATATGCTGGGCAGCAACGTTTCCCAGGGACATTGTGCTGATTCTGTTTGCTCCACCTCTTGTATCCTTTCCTGTGCTGCTCTGTGCACTGAGAGGCCGACCTGATGGACTGCCTCTCCCAGGCTTGCTCCCCATTTGCCTCCAGTTAGGGTCCGCTGATGGGAGGCACTGGAGAAGAAGGTTGATGCCCATGTCCCCTTGCACTGCCTGCTGCTTTTCTGATGCCAGTTGTGTCTCTGACTCTAGACTTCCCTGAGCAGCTTCTCCCCTGGAGCTCCAGCTTTCCCAGGATTGTGACTTCTTCCTCTTGCCCTTTCTGCCCCAGGGGTGGTAACTAACCTGGCCTCTGGGTGCTTCACCCTCTCTTTTATGTTCCTGTGAATTGTGTCTGTGACTTGAACCTTTCATTAAACCCCCACCAGGAGCCTGACTGATACAGGTGAGATGAGTATCACTCTGGCACATGAGAAGTTAGATCGAATGAAAAATGATCTTAGATGGTGGCAGGCCAGAGCATTAATTAATGCTGAATCACACAGTGAGAAAGCTATTGCTTTAAAAGATCCCCTTGAAAGTTTTTAAATTGCTTTAGCAGCAAGTCTCAGTTTGTGGCATTAAGTCTTTACATGTCTTCAATCCTTGCTAATCTTCCCTTTTTATAAGGAGGGAGTGGGTAACAGTATATGAGCTTCCCTGGTGGCTCAGATGGTAAGGAAACTGCCTGCAATGCAGGAGACCTGGGTTTGATCTCTGGGGTGGGAAGATCCTCTGGAGAAGGGAATGGCTACCCATTCTGGCCTGGAGAATTCCATGGACAGAGTAGCTTGACAGACTACAGTCCATGGGGTTGCAAAGAGTTGGAGACCACTGGGAGACTTTCACTTTCAACAGTATATAGCTAGGTTTTCCTCACATCACTGTTCACGGTACCTATTTTTATTTACTGGTAGCAGTGGTATTGGTTTTCTATTCATGGAAAGGACATGAAGATTTCATTTTCAAATCTATATATTTTAGTAAATAAAAAGAACCAGTTTTAAAGATGTTATCATGAATAATAATGGTAGAACTTTGTGAGAGATCAGTTGAGTAACACAGTTGGGTCCCCTGGGCCACAGGCAGAGCCCTGTGTGTCCTCAGCCTGACTGCTCGCTGGCTTGCTTGTCTCTCCAACAGACCTCCAACAGTATGGTGAAGGCTAGGACTTGGGTGGGCACGTGTGGGGGCTCTGAGAGTGCATCTGGGAGGGGCTCAGTGAACTAAATCCTACTACACAGTTAGTGCCTTTGCTTCAGAGTTGATAGCGACAGACTCTGCAAGGCCATCACATCTGGGCCACCTGACTTTTAAAACTGGTGATCCGAACACAAAGATAAGCCTTGTTGAAAGACCAAACATTCTAGACAGAGGACATAGACAATAGGAGTTTTCAAGAGGTTTGACGGGGAGGAGGATAAAATTGGAGCTCAAAGGCTGGATCAGGTACAAGGGAGGAAGAAGGGGCAATAAGATGGGAAGAATTATTCATATATTTGTTCTCTGCCCTACAATCTTCCCCCAGCCCTGGTATAAAAGGGGGAAACTTGGCAAACAGAAAGGTAAAGACCAATACTCTAGGCCAACAAGATAGGCATTTTAGTGTATTTCTTTAGAGATTGTTAGTCCAAGTCTGAGAAAAGCCACGTGAATTCCATAAGAATGGGCGTGTCCATTTTCCTGTGCTCCAAAACCTGTGTCTGGGACGGCCACTGTCAGGAATAAGTTTTGTCTTAGGAGCACCGTGGAGAAGGCAATGGCACCCCACTCCAGTACTCTTGCCTGGAAAATCCCATGGATGGAGGAGCCTGGTGGGCTACGGTCCCTGGGGTCGCTAAGAGTCGGACACGACTCAGCGACTTTTCACTTTCATGCATTGGAGAAGGAAATGGCAACCCACTCCAGTGTTCTTGCCTGGAGAATCCCAGGGACTGCGGAGCCTGGTGGGCTGCCGTCTATGGGGTTGCACAGAGTCGGACACGACTTAGCAGCAGCAGCAGCACCAGCAGCACTGGGGGCTTGCCGAGGAAGAACAGACCAGATTCGGTAAATGACAGGAACTCCTGCACCTCACTGACAGTTTTTGTTGGGAGGATGAAAATCAGGACATTGTTGTACACGGTATTATTAAAGAACTACTTTACAGGGAAACAATAAAACCACGAGGGAAAATCACTTCTCGGCCTTTTGGCTAAGATCAAGTGTAAATCACGAGGAAAGCATTTTTGCTAACTACTGACCTCTAGTGGTAAAAAGTGGAAGGCCCCGATGGAGAAGCCACTTTTAGCACCCAGGTCAGAACAGACTTCCTGCAAACTCTGCTCTCTGGTAAGCAGGCAACAGCCTTCTGCAGTGCTCTTTCTGGACATTCACTCCTCCGCTGGCACCAGGGGCTTCCTTCCTACCGCAGAATCACTGTTCAACAGCTGTGGCACAAAGGGAGTGTGTGCGGCAGCCATGTGCCATGAGCGGTCCCCCACGCCGTGCTATCCTGTCTCCTGGCTGATGGCTCAGCCTCTAGCTCCAGCACAATGCAAAAGGCAAGTTTCTAAAAGCCCACAATCTTCCTGGCGCCTGAGTGACGTAAATGTGCTCATGCAGGCATCTGTCCCAGGGAAAGGAGGAAGGCCTGACCATTCTAGCAGAAATCAGGGGTGTCCAGAGCTGGGGTGCAGCTGAGCCTGGCTGCAACAGACCTCCTTCCCTGAAGACCATACTCCAGAGCAGCCTTTCCTCATGCCTTACAGAGAAACATTGCCCCGTCCCTTCTCCTACGGTACGCAAGGCCCCCAAAGCCTGCCGCCCTCCCCAAGCCAGGTCCCCCCAAGGTGGCCCTCCTGGTGCTTCATATCTGTGCCATGCTGTTTTCCTGAGGACCCCCTTCTGTTTTGTGAGGGTCAGAAAGTGACTGTTAGGCTGCCTGGTCTGGGGCTGCGGGGGTCCAGGCTTCATGTTCTGCTGCCTCCTGCCTGCATTCTGCAGCCGGGGGCCTGCTGGCCCCTCACTGGGCAGGGCAGGAGAAGGGCCTGACACAGAGCCTCCTGCAGAAAACACAGCCTCCCAGCTCTTATCAGCCTCAGCAGGACTAGAATTAGCTGTGAGTGAATCAGCCTCAGCAGGACTAGAGTTAGCTGCAAGTGAATCTTGTCACCTCCAGGAACTGTCCATATGGACACTTCAGCCACCCTCAGAGCAGACCAGCCACCGGGACACGAAGCTGGGTGGGCCTCTTCCGTCCTTGCCCAGGCCCTCTGGGAGGCTGCCTGGCCTTGGTCAGACAGATTTGGGATGAACTAGGAGTGACCTTAGCCCAAGGGTCACACACACCAATGCACTGCTGAAAAGTCATTTCTGTCACAGGGAGAAATTTCAGACACAGTTGTGGGGAGTCTACTCCTGAGCTCTCCCTCCTGGAGTTAGGGGGCTGGGTGGGAGCAGGGCAAAATGCAGAACCTGGGCCCCTCGATATGGTGCTACGCCCCTCATCTCAGCCACTAACTGGTTCCAGGTAGAAATGTGAATCCAGCGTGGCCAGAGCTCCCAATTTTGTTTTTTACAAGAAACCAAATAAATATCCAACTTTTTAGGTGAAGTGTCTTGATTTGCAAATGCTGGAAGTTAATTCAACTTTTCTCCTTCCCTTTCCTCATACTACACAAAATGCTGCAGCTTACCCGGCTGCTGACCTCTGACTTCACATCCCTGCACCCCGAGTTACTTTTCTCTGTGCTGATCGCAGTCAGGGACACTCATCTGGTCCAGAGCACCTGTCGTCCTTGAGAGAATCTTGTGTAACTCAGCCCCATGACTCATGTCTCTCTAAGCTCTGGCTGCAAGATGCAGTGAGATTTGCCGATAATCTAGTCATCCTGAGGGGCATCCCTGGTGGCTCAGATGGTAAAGAATCTGCCTGCAATGCAGGAGACCTGGTTCGATCCCTGGGTTGGGAAGATTCCCTGGAGAAGGAAATGGCAACCCACTCCAGTATTCTTGCTGGGAGAATCCCATGGGCAGAGGAGCCTGGAAAGCTACAGTCCATGGGGTCACAAAGAGTGGGATATGACTGAGTGATAACTCCTTCTTTCACTTTAGCCATCCTGAGCTGTGTTTTATCAAGAATCTACTTCTGGATTCTTCCGGACATGGGAACTGATCAGAGGAAGAAGAATGGAGATCCGACTTCTGAGAAGTGAGGGTAGAGGGTAGAGCTGTTTTCCCTCCTGGAGAGCCTGTATGTCACCTGAAGTATGCCCATGAGCTCCTGCAGCATAAGTGAAGTGAGAAAGTTGCTCAGTCGTGTCCAACTCTTTTCGACTCCACGGACTGTAAAGTCCATGGAATTCACCAGGCCAGAATACTGGAGTAGGTAGCCATTCCCTTCTCTAGGGGATCTTCCCAACCCAAGAATCGAACCCAGGTCTTCTCTTGCATTGCAGGTAGATTCTTTACCAGCTGAGCCACAAGGGATGCCCCCTGCAGCATAAATTCATATCTAATATGGCTAATGAAAATTCCAGATCATGGATCTGTAGAGATCCCATCTTTGTCTCTGCTCTTTGTCTGTTTCTCTCTGCCTCCCTCCCGCTGCACCTCCCAGCCTCAAGTCATTGAGACTGGAGTGACCTTACCCACAGCAGGTGAGAATTGGCTCCTTCTAGGGGCAACCCCAGGAACTGCTAGAGAAGCTCACTTTGAACCTTAAGCAAACGTTGGCACGTCCACACACAGAGGCTGAACTTAATGGTCAAATCTGGAAAACTACTGGCTTCTGAGAAGGTATAAACCTATCTTACATCCTGAAATTGAGCAGAATTACAGTGGAAAATGGAAAATGTGAGCACAAATATGCCTCAAGTCAGATGGAGTTATA